>NW_022143005.1:0-13962 GCF_007565055.1 Rhinopithecus roxellana | reverse complement strand
AATCTGAGACACACGGCTGTAGCAAGCCACAGATTCACTTGAGGAGGAGAGGTCAAAGGGAAGCTTTAATTGGCAAAAGGAGAAGTTCACATAAGCTGCTTGGAAACAGAGTTCATTGGTTTTGAGCCTCAAAGCCATCGCTGGCATCAGTTCATTGGTGGAGATGCCGTTACTGGACAGGTATTCTTTCGAAGGCGTCTTATTTGAATTACTACAATCCTAAAGAAGGAATTTCTTGTGGGGTTACCTTAGAAAGTCCTTGAGACAATCTTTGTCTCAGATGTGTGAGCAAGAGCTCTCCCACTTCATGCTTTCCTGGCTCTAATTTGATTGGTTCTGACAAAAAGTGATTTCACCCTGGTACCTGCAACTTTCACAGTGGGATGACTGAGTCAGCCCTCTTCCTTGTGCTGGCTCCTGAGCTGGGCTGTGCCTGACTCCAGCCTCCTATCTTTGTGACTCTAAGAAGATCCTTATGGGATTCTGTTCAACTTGCCTCAAATGTCTTCTTTTTTAAAATTTTTATTTTAAGTTCTGGGGTACATGTGCAGGATGTGCAGGTTTGTTGTACAGGTAAATGTGTGCCATGGTGGTTTCTGTGTCCATGTATTCTCATTGTTCAGCTCCCACTTATAAGTGAGAACATGCAGTGTTTGGTTTTCTCTTCCTGTGTTAGTTTGCTGAGGACAATGGCTTCCGGCTGTATCCATGTCCCTGCAAAGGACATGATTTCATTCCTTTTTATGGCTACATAGTATTTCATGGTGTATGTGTGCCACGTTTTCTTTATCTAGTCTATTATTGGTGGGCATTTGGATTGCTTCCATGTCTTTGCTATTGTGAATAGTGCGCCCATGGTAATTTACTTCCAAGTACTTACCTCTGCAGTGCACATTGCCTACATCTCTCAGAGTATTGTAAGCAGATGGCACTGTTTTCTTAATTCAGCACAGGCACAAAGGTTTGCCATTTTGATTTTGATTTTTCTCTGGTTAATTCATCTGCGTATGTGAGTGCAAATGTGTGTGTATGTGTGTGTGTGTGTCTACATGGAGGCAGGACATTAGTCGAATCCTCGTGCCTCCGTTTTCCTCAAGTCGCCTACTCGTGAAGTGCAGCTCAGTGGCCATTCCTCCTGCAAATGTTCTCCCAGACAGTCCAGGGAGAAGTGGGAGTTACATCCACCAAATCCCTATGCCAGCTGTATACACTTGTACTGTGATAGTGAACACACTCAATTTTATATTTATTTAAAGTGTTTGTCTTCTCCAGCTTCTATCATCTTCTCTAGTGTGGATTCTTCTCTTGCTCGTTTTTTTTTGAATTGAACTTTTTATTTTGAAATGGTTGCAAGTTCACATACAGTGGTAAGAAAGAATGCGGAGAGATAGCATACATTCCTCATGCAGTTTTTCCCTAATGGTAACATATTGCAAAACTACAGCTTAATGTCACAATCAGGATATTGGCATAGATAAAATCCACCAATTTTATTGAGATGTTTCCAGTTGTACTCATTTGTGTGTGTGTGCATACGCATGCATATGTGTGCATATGGGTGCGTGTGGTGCATGAGTATTTAGTTCTGTGCAGTTTTCTCACATGCATAGTTCATGAATCCATCACCACAAGTCGAGACACAAAAGTTTTCCATTACCACAGGGACCCCTCTTGTTGCCTTTTTTTGTTTTGTTTTGTTTGTGATTGAAGTTTCACTCTTGTTGCCCAGGCTGGAGTGCAATGGCGCAGTTTCGACCTCACTGCAACCTTGAACTCACAGGTACAAGCGATTCTCCTGCCCCAACATCCTGAGTAGCTAGGATTACAGGTGCTGCTACCCCACCTGGTCTAATTTTTTATATTTTTAGTAGAGACGGGATTTCACCATGTGACCAGACTGGTCTCGAACTCCTGACCTCAGGTGATCCGCCTACCTCGGCCTCCCAAAGTAACTGGGATTACAGGTGTGAACCACTGCGCCCGGCCTCTGGTTGTCTTTTTATAGCCACACCCACTTCCTTCCCAACACTCTCCACCTCAGTCTAATCCCTGGCCAACTATGAATCTGTTTTCAATTTCTATAATTTTGCCATTGCAAAAACGTTATGTAATGATATCATAAGATATGAAACCTCTGGACTCTAGCTTTTTTTTATTCAACATAATTCCCTGGTGATACATTCAAGTTGTTATATGTATCAGTAGTTAGTTCGTTTTATCACTAAGTGGTATTCCATAATATGAATGTAGCCCAGTTTGTTTAAACATTCATCTGTTGAAAGACTTCTGAGCTGTTTTCCAGCTTTATTAGAAATAAGGCTGCTGTGAAAAATTTATTTACAATTTTTTGGGTAAACATAAATTTCTATGTTTTTTCTAGAATAAGTGCAATTGGTGGGTTTCCATGTTTAGTTTTCTGAGAGAAATGTCAAACTTTCCAGAATGGTGGTACTAGCATATGTCTGAGTGATCCAGGCTCTCTGCAATCTTGCCAGTATTGGAGTTGTCATTATTTTTAATATTAACCATTTAAATAGGTGAGTATTGGTATCTCATTGTGGTTTTAATTTGTGTTTTTCTAGTGGCTAATGCAGTTGAACATCTCTTCATGTGCTTATTTTCCATTTGTATATTTTCTTTGGTGTGTTCATGTCTTGTGTATATTTTCTATTTGGATTGTTTGATTTTTAACATTGAGTTCTGAGAGTTCTTTATTCTGGATACTAATACTTTTTCAGATGTGGTGATTTGTAAATATTTTTTTCTAATCTGGAGCTTCTCTTTTTATGCTCTTATTAGGATCTCTCACACAGCAAAAGTTTTTAATTTTGATGAAATTACAGTTACCAACATTTTATTTATGGATCATGCTTTTGGTGTCAAGTCTAAAAATTATTTGTCTAGCCCAGATCCCAAGACTTTCATCTATTTTTATTCTAAAAGTGACATAATTGTATGTTTTACATTTAAGTGCACAATCCATTTTGAGTTAACATTCCTCTAAGATTTGAGGTTTAGGTCTATGTTTGTATTTTGCCTATGCAAATTGTCTACTTGCCCAAATGATTTATTTAGAAGGCTGTGTTTCTTTTTTTGTGTTGTTTTGATACTTTTGTCAAAAATTTGTGTGGGTGTATTTCTAGCTTATGTTTTCTCTTCTATTGATTTAAGTGTTTATCCTTCTACTGATACCACACTATCCTTATTACTGTGGCTGTATAGTAGGACTTAAAGTGAATGGATCACTCTTATTTTTCTTTTTCAAGATTGTTTTGAACATTCTAGGGCCTGTGCCTTGCCATATAAATTTTAGAATGCATTTGTTTACCTCTACAACAACCTTGTGCAGATTTTCGTAGAAATACATTAAATCTATAGATCACTGTGGGGAGACTTGACATCTTTACTGTGCTACTGAGTCTTCTAATTGCTGAACATGGAGTGTCTTTTCATTTATTTAGTTCTTGTTTGATTACTTTTATTGGCATTTTACAACTTTTTTTTTTTTTTTTTCTTGAGATGGAGTCTCGCTCTCACCCAGGCTGGAGTGCAGTGGCGCGATCTCGGCTCACTGCAAGCTCTGCCTCCCAGGTTCATGCCATTCTCCTGCCTCAGCCTCCCACGTAGCTGGGACCACAGGTGCCCACCACCACGCCCGACTAATTTTTTGTATTTTTAGTAGAGACAGGGTTTCACTGTGTTAGCCAGGATGGTCTCGATCTGCTGACCTCGTGATCCCCCCACCTCAGCCTCCCAAAGTGCTGGGATTACAGGTGTGAGCCACCATGCCCGGCCAGCATTTTATAACTTTTAACCTACAGATACTATACCTGTCTTATTAAACTTATAACTGTTTTATTTTCTTTGGAGCAGTTGTAAATTATAGTGTGATTAATTTTGGTTTCTACCTGCTCATTGTTAGTCTATAGACATGCAAATGACTTTTGTGTATTGACCTTGTATCCTGCAACCTTGGTGGACACACTTATTAGTTTTATAAGGTTTTTGGAAGTAGGAATCTACGTTACAAGCATATTATCTGCAAATAGGGCTAGTTTTGGTTCTTCCTTTCAGATATCTATAGCTTTTATTTCTTTTCCTTGCCTTATTGCATGCCTACAACGTCTAGTACTATATTGAATAGAGTGGTGAGAGTAGACATCCTTGCCTTGTTTCTGATATTAGTAAGAAAGTAAATAGTTTTTCACCATTAAGTATGATGTTAGGTATAGGGTTTTGTGGATTGTCTTTATTGGGAAGATTTAGTTACCCTCTATTCCTAACTTGATTTTGTCAAGTGGTTTTGATGCATCATTTTAAAAAATCATTAGTTTGCTGATGTGGTGGATTACACTGATTGATTTTTGAGTCTGCTTTGCATACCTGGAACAAATCCCACTTGGTCATGATGTATAATTCTTTTTATACATTGTTGGATTTGCTAATATTTTGTTAAGGATTTTTGCATCTAGTTCATGTGAAGTATTGGTAGGTATTTTCTTCTTTTACTGTCTTCATCTGGTTTTTGTAACTAGATAATAAAATGGTTTTAAAGTGGTTCCTCCTCTTCTATATTTGGGAAGAGACTGTGTCCAATTGATGTATATTCTTGTTGAAATGTTTGGTAGAATTCTCCAGTGAAAACCATCTGGATCTGAAGAATTTTTTTTGGAATGTTAGAACTATGAATTCAGTTTCTTTTTTGGTTATAGGACTATTCAATTTTTTTTGTTTCATTTTTGAGTTTTGTTAGTGGCTTTTGAGGAATTGGTTCATTTCTTTTAAGTTGTTGAATTTACAAGTGTATAGTTGTTCGTGGTATTTCTTCACCTTTTAATGATCCCAGGACCTGCAGTGAGATACCCTGTTCCATTCCTCTTATTGATGACTTGTGTCTTCTTTTTTTTTTGTAGGTTTTGCTGTAATTTTATCAAATGTATTGACTTTTTTTCCAAAGAACCAGCTATTTGTTTCATTGATTTTTTCCTGTTTTCAATTTCATTGACTGCTTCTCATTATTGTTTCTTCTGCTTGCTTTGGGTATAGATTGTTCTTCTTCATCTAGTTTCTTGAGGTATAACTTACATTATTGATTTGAGATCTTTCCTCTTTTCTAAAGTAAGAATTTAGTGCTGTAAATTTCCTTGTCAGTACTACTTTAGCTGCATCTAACATAGGTAGTTATAATGTACTTTCATTTTTATTTAGTCCTCTATATTTTTTGAGACTTTGTCTCGGACTGTTACATTGTTTAGAAGTGTGGTGTTTAATTTCTAAATGGTGAGAGGTTTCTCCTGTTGTCTTTCTGCTATTGATTTGTAGTTTGGTTCCATTGTGGTGGAGAAGATAGTTTGTGTGAGTTCCATTCTTTTAAATGTGTTGAAGTTTATTTTACATCCCAGGGTATGCCCTATCGTAACGAATGTTCTATGGTGGTTGAAAAATATATATTCTGCTGTTGTTGGGTGGAGTGCTACATATAGGCCAGTGAGATACTGTGGGCTGCTTGTTTTGTTGAGCTCTACTTCTCTGTTGCGTTTCTGTCTAGTAGTTCTGTCATTTGCTGAGAATAGGGTGTTGACGCCCCCAGTTTCTCCTTTCAGCATTGTCAGTTTTTGCTTCATTCTTTTCAGGTTCTGTTGTTTGGTGAGTACACATTTAGAACCGTTCTTTTACTCATTTTATATTGCTAATGCAGTGCCTAGCATATAATACGGGCTTTCAGTAAATATTCCCTGAATGACTTAGCAAGTTAAAATTAAATAAGTACATAAATGAAAGATAGGAATGATTTCACTTTCTCAAGCTGTGCTTTTCCCCCTGGTTGTATAAATTATGCATCGTATAGTTTTCAATTAAATTTTCTTATTTCCTCATTTATGTTTTTTAGCTTTGATCTGAACATTTTTAAGTGTGAGAAGAAGCAAAACTCAGTAGAAAAAACATGGGCTTTTGAGTGAGACGGATTTGATGTTAAATATCAGCTATGTGACCAAACAGATAATTTATCTTTAATCTTCACCTTCTTCATTTGGAGAATGAAAATGATGGCCCTCGATTAATTAAGAAATGGCTGGTGGCGAGCTACAGAACTGCTGGCTTAAAAAAACAACAAAAAATTGGTTTATTTAACAGAAAAATTTCAGAAGTGACTGTGGTTGATCTTTAACAGCATGGGCTTGAAATGCGTGGGTTCACTTACATGTGGATTTTTTTTTTCAATAAAATACCTGCCTCTCCTGCCTCCCCTTCCATCTGCTCCACCTCTTCCACCTCTGCCAACCCCAAGACAGCAAGACTAACCCCTCATCTTCTTCTTCCTCCTCCTCCTCAGCCTACTCAACGTGAAGACGAGGAAGATGAAGACCTTTCTGATGATCCACTTACACTTACTGAATAGTAAATATATTTTCTCTTCTGCATGACTTTCTTAATAACATTTTCTTTTGTCTAGCTTACTTTATTGTGAGAATACAATATATAATAAAAACAACATACAATACATGTGTTAATCAACTGTTTATGTTATTGGTAAGACTTCCAATCAATGGTAGAGTGTTAGTAGTTAAGTTTTTAGGGAGTCAAAAGTTGTATGTAGATTTCTGACTGTGTGTGGGGTTGGCCCCCCTAACCCCAGTGTTGTTCAAGGGTCAACAGTTGGCCCCCAGCTGCATCCAAATTAGCGCAAAGGACATGATTTTGTTCTTTTTATAGTGCTGTGGTAGTATTCCGTGGTGCATATGTACTACGTTTTTCTTTATCCAGTCTACTGTTGATGGGCATTGAAGTTGATCCCATCAGATTTTGTTTTCATATGAATCACATGAAATATTGTCAAAATACAGATTTCATTTGGATCGTTTCTAACCAGCTCCTAGGTGAGGTTGAAGTTGCTGATCTGAGGATCACACTCTGAGAAGCTAAGTCTATGGAACAAGGAACACATACTCCATGTGGCAAATATCACAAATATCTAACCTCACCTACATCCCTAGCCTCATTTCCATTGTGTCCCAGCCCACACCACATGCTGCAGCATTGCCTAAATGCCCACAGGATTTACATCTTGGTAAACACTGTACATATCCTTCCTACTGTCTAGCAACTCTATCTTCTCTGCCATTTCCCTTTCAAGTCTTACTATCGCCTAATAATCTTCTAGTCTTTTTTGGAAAGTTTATTTGACATGCCTTTTCTGGTTTGATTAAGAGCTTTTTCTATAAATTTCCATAGCACCAAATTCTTCATACCTCTCTTCTTCTATAGAGATTTTATGTCCTTGACAATAGAAAGTGTTGCTTTAAAAAAATATTAGTAAGAACAATGAAGACCAGCTTATTATGTGCTAGGTACTGTGTTAAAGACCTTCCCATGCAGTATCCCACTCAATCTCATTTAATCGTCACTTCTATTTGAAACTCTGCAAAAGTATTGCGTTTTCTTTTCTTTTTTTTTTTTTGTTTTTTGTTTCTTGTTTTTCCTTGAGACAGGGTTTTGCTGTTACCCAAGCTGGAATGCAGTGGAGTGGTCATAGCTCACTGCAGCCTCGACTTCCTAGTCTCAAGAGATCCCTCCACCTCTGTCTCTTGAGTAGCTGGGACTATATAGGTGTGCACCACCTTGCCCAGCTGGTATTTCTTAAATTGTTCATCAGGATTCCTACTTTTAAGGTACAAGAGACTCAGTTCAATTTACCTCTTATAGAAAGAATTTTATTGGTTCATGTAACTGAAAACTCCTGGGGGTAGGTGTGGTTACATATGTGGCTCAACTCACAGACTAGATAAACAACACTCACAGTACAGCTATCTGACAAAGGGCTCATGTCCAGAATGTATAAAGAACGCCTACATATCTACAATACAAATACACAAGCACATTAAAATGAGCAGAAGGCTTGACCAGACACTTACAAAAGAAGGTCTGCAAATGGCTAATAAGTGGATGAAAAGATGTTCAGTATAATTAGTCATTAAGGAAATGCACATTAAAATCATGAGATACCATTCTAACAGCCACTAAAATGGCAAACAACAAGCCAACCAACAAAATTAACAAAACAAGTGTTAGGATATGGAGCAACTGGGTGGAACATTAACATTGCTTGGGCCCGGTGCGGTGGCTCACACAGTAATACCAGCACTTTGTGGGGCTGAGGCGGGTGGATCACTTGAGGCATGGAGAAACACTGTCTCCACTAAAAATACAAAATTAGCCGGGCGAGGTGGTGCATGCCTGTTATCTCAGCTACTCAGGAGGCTGCGGGAGGGGAATCACTTGAACCTGGGAGGTGGAGGTTGTGGTGAGCTGAGATCGCGCCATTTCAATCTAGCCTGGGCAACAACAGCGAAACTCCATCTCAAACAACAAACAAACAAAAACATTGCTTGCTGGGGGAGGTGTCAAGTGGTACAATCACTTTGGAGAACTGTTCGTTACGTTAATTTCCTATAAAGTTAAACATCCATTACCCATGACCCCAGAAATTTCCACTCCTAGATATTTACCCAAGAAAAATGTAATCATGTGTCCACAAAAAGACTTGCACACAAATGTTCACAGCAGCTTTATTTTGCAATAGCTAACACCTGGAAACAACCCAAATGTCCATTATCGGGTGAGTGGATAAGTAAATTGTGGTGAGATAGGAATATTCCATTCACACAGTGGAATATTAACAACAACAAAAAGACAAGTCGCTGATGATACAATGGCATGGATGCAGCTCAGGAAACATTATGTTGATCAAATGAGCCAGACCCAAAAAACATAGTTACAACTGATAATATTACCTGTGATGAATAAAGTCAGGAAGTGGTTGTTTCTGTAGGGCCACAGAATTGGTCCGACAGGGGGAAGAAGGGAATTTCTGGGAGTGATGGAACTCTTCTATATCTTGTTTTCAGTGGAGGCTAAATGGAATTACATGGCTTTCATCAAATTGAACACTGAACAACTGCGAATTTTACTGGATGGAAACAATATGTCAATACAAATAATTACAGAAATGCAGCAAAAATTAAACAAGAAAGAAAACTTGTGGGATGGGCAGAAATAGAAGATGCTCACTGATGTTGTTATGTCTGGGTTTTTAAAATTTTTTTTATTATGGGATGGAGTCCTTGCTCTGTCACCAAGGCTGGAGTGCAGTGGTGCGATAATCAGCTTACTGCAACCTCTGCTTCCTGGATTCAAGTGATTCGTCTGCCTCAGCCCTCCCTGAGTAGCTGGGGATTACAGGTGCAAACCCACCATGCCCAGCTAATTTTTCTATCTTTAGTAGAGACGGGGTTTCATCATGTTTGGTCCAGGCCTGGTCTGGAAGTCTGACCTCGGTGATTCCCCCCTGCCCCTTCGCCTTCCCAAAGCGCTGGGATTACAGGCGTGAAGCACTGCGCCCAGCCTATGTCTGTTTTTTTAGTGGAGATAAGTTTGGACTCAGGCCAAATGGCTTGCACAAGTTCACATAGTCAGTGGGAGAGTGAGAATGCAACAGCTCCAGATTAACCACCATGGTACCCAATCTTTTCCACATGCACAAGATCTGCTGTATGGCTGTGGAGTAAATGAATGCATTTGCAATGATTTCTGGTGTAGTTGCACCTTGTCCACATAATGGAGCCACACATTCAGGAAGGCATAAGAAATATAGAGACTCATCTTCACGCTAGTATTGGTGCAAAGGCCAGCCTTCGCACACCCATCTTGGGACTAGAGCATTTGTCTGTGAGCGAAGTGTGCCTGGAGAAATCAGACCTGCAGGGTTTGCTGGATTGAACCTGATGGTGACGGTGGTTGGGACACAGTGACCATGAGGCAACATGTCTGTGTCCATACGTGGACTGTGCAGAAAGCAAATCTGAACAGCTTTCACTGTTCAGATTTCACTGCTTTGGAATAGGAAATGGCAAACAGGAAAGTTTGTTCCCGAGGGAGGAAGAGTGTCCAGTGACTTTTGTGCACAGGGGGTTGTGTCACTTCTTTGCTTAATCACACCCATGCATTCCCCATCATTGAAGCATGAATTTCACCCAGTGGGCTGGGTGCAGGGTTTGTGGGGCCCTCTATATACAATTTTGGAGTCTTTCTTTAAGCATAAAGGAAATTACTTTTGGAGTCTCACGTTATCGCCCAGGCTGAAGTGCAGTGGCTCCGCTCGACTCACTGCAACCTCTTACCTCCTAAGTTCAATGCGATTTCTCCTGCCTCAGCCTCGCAAGTAGCTGGGATTACAAGCATGTGCCACCATTGCCCAGCTAATTTTTATACTTTAGTAGAGACGGGGTTTCACCATGTTGGCTAGGCTGGTTTCGAACTCCTGACCTCAGGTGATCCACCCCCCTCGGCCTCCACAGTGCTGGAATTCCAGGCATGAGCCGCTGTGCCCGGCCACAAGTATTATATTTTTAAAAGCGAGCAAACGTATGACTGTATGACCCTCCTAGGGCCTTGGATGGGCCCCAGGCAGGTGAGGGGCTAACTGAAACTTCAGCTTCGTTAGTTTCATGGTCAACTTTTGCCCAAGGATTTTTACATAATCTACATCTTTCTTAACTCACTCAACTCATCACCTGGTAACTCCTACCCTCAAGCCTCCACCCAGCTCCAGGCTCATGGAACTTTCCACTGCTCCCTGAATTCTCTAAGCTAATGATTTTCAATATCCATTTGGCCCAATGTCCCTTTTTATAACAAATATTTTGGAGGGCCTCCTCAAATGAAATTCATAGATGATACAACCAGTTTACATGTAGAACTAAAAATTGAAATAATGATCTAATTGTAATGATCTTATTTTTGCTTGCTTTTAAAAATATAAAGGAGAAATAAAAGGAATTTATTATAAAATAATACATATATATCCTATGTGAAGCACTTGGTCATGATTTAACCAAAATCCCAATCATGTGACCATGATTTACTACTCACCCTCCGTGGCTTTGCAGGGCATGGTGCCTTCCTAGTTGGAAAGCTGCATGAGACCATTTCTGACTCTAATTTTAGCATACCTTGTACCTCCATTCTGGGCTACCTGTCCCTGACTGTCCTATCTTCTAAAATCCTCCAGATGCAAGGTGCAGGCAGTGGCCCTCATCTCATTGCTTCCTAAAGCTTCCATTGGCAGCCAGAGGTGATTGATACCCTTGCTATCCATACCTCCAGCACCCGTCCAGACTCGTGGACTGTCTAGTGGACTGTCTTAGCTGTACCACATCATTCCTACTGATGTCTGATCTGCTTCATGTGATTCATTATTTTTGTCCAAAGGTAGAGGTAGTGGCAGAATTCCGGGACTTCAGGCAGAGATAAGGCTAGAATTGTCTCTACTTATGATTCCAAGAGGCTAGAATATAAAGGGAATCTGAACTAAGAGTATGAATCTCTAATGTTGTTTTCAGAGGTGTCTTAGTCTTTTGTTTTTGCTTATAACAGAGTACCCCAAACTGGGTAATTTATAAATAAAAGGAATTTATCTCTTACAGTTACAGGCTTACAGGCTAAGAAGTCAAAGGGGTTGAGGAGCCACACCTGGTGAGGGCTTTCTTGCTGGTGGGTTCTCTTCCCCAGAGTCCCAAGAGGTGACACAGGGCATCACATGGTGAGGGGGCTGAGTGTTCTAGCTTAGGTCTCCTTTCCTCTTACAAAGCCTCCAATCCCACTCCTGAGATAACCCATTAATCCATTAACCCATGAATGGATTGTCCATTCATGAGGGCAGAGTCTTTATTATCCACACCTTAAAGGCCTCACCTCTCAATACTGCCACATTGGGAATTAGATTTCAACATGAGTTTTGCAGGGGACAAAGATTCAAGCCATAATAAGCTGCATTGCATTTCAAAGCTGCAATCTGAGTCTTAGATCTTTCCTTTACTAGCTGCATGGCCTTGGCAGGTTACTTAACCTTCTCACTCCTCAGTTTCCTCAACCCTAGAGTTAATAACAGTACCTGCCCAATGAGGCTGTTGATAGAGTAAAATGAGAGAGGCTTGCCAAGTGCTTACATGGACTGGCACGTATGTAAATGCTTAGTTAATATGGCTGTGGTTTCAGAATGTCAGTATTCCAAGATTCTTGGATAGACTACTACAGAGGTTGGCAGACTTCTTATGAAAAGGGCCAGATAGTAAGTATTTTAGGTTTTGAGGGTCATACGACCTAGTTGCAGCTACTTAACTCTGCTGTTATAGTGTAAAAGCAGCCACAGATAATATGTAAATGAATGAATATGTCTGTGTTCTAATAAAACTTTATTTACAAAAGTAAGCAGCAAGCCATACTTCGCTGTGGGCTGTAGTTGGCTCACAGCTGTACTAAAGGATCAGATAACAAGATGGACTGTACCCAGAAGTGAGACAGTATAACATGGCAGTTAAAAGCCTGAGTGATATTTCTATGCCTTTTCTTTTATCTTTTAATAAAAATAGGATTATATTTTGCAATCTGTTCTGCATCCTATTTTGTTTTTATTAACATACAGAGGACATGTTTTAGGTCAATCTGTATTTATACAGCCTCATTTTTATTGCCTACACTAGTAATTCATTGTATGTGGATGAACCGTGATTTTAGCTGTGCCTCTGTGACTAGAGATATAGATCCAGTTTTGCTTATTGTGGTTCATAATCACATATTTGCTATGTCATTTATGTAAAGCTTTTCCCCCACCAGACTGTATGTCTCTGGAAGGCAGCAATTAGTGTGTACTCTTAAGCACATGCCTGAAACTTGGGAGTCATAAAATCCTTGTCTTGACACCACCATCCTGAGGCAAGTCAGTCTACTTCTTCTAGCCAAGGTTTGTTTACCAGTAAATACAGATCCAGATGGAATAGTGTGAGGGACACATGACCTAATGTTTGGAAATTGCAAAGCAAATGTTCTATGCTATGGGCTAAAAGTTTGTGTATCCCCCAAAATCCATATGTTGAAACTTAATCTCCAATGTGCTGGTGTTAGGAGGTGGGGCCCTTGAGGGGGGTGATTAGATCATGAGAGTGAAGCTCTCATAAAATGGATTAGTGCCCTAATAAGGAGCCAAAGGGACCAGGGTTGTTCCCTTCCATTAAGTGAGGACACAGCTAGAAGGTGTCATCTATAAACCAGAAAGCGGGCCCTTGCCAGACACTGAATCCACCAGCCCCTTGATTTTGGACTTCCCAGCCTCCAGAACCATGTGAAATATCAGTTTCTGGTATTTTTTATAGCAGCCCAAACAGACTAAGACACTCTACAAGTCTAAAGTGTCACTAAGGTTGCAAAACATCTTTTTTTTTTTGTCTTAATGTGACATTTATTTTCTTGCTGACCAAGGAGAGAACATACTTATTTCCCATGAGAAATGTCAGCTCTATATCATGAGATAGGAAAAAACATTGCTTCTCTGAAGGCCTTTGATAAAAATTAGGAAAGTTAGAAAGTAAAAGCAAGTGAGAAAATAAAGAACCTGGACGTCTACATTTAGTTACCATGTAACACTGTAAAAGCCTTTAACCTCGTGTTTGATTGTTCAGTTCAGTCTTAATTTCTTTCTGTTTTTATTCCCACTTTTTTTTCCTTTATATTCATTGATGTTCTCAGTAGTGGTGATATCTGAAGACAGAGGATGGATTCAGAGATAGAGACAGAGAGGGTAGAGCTCAAACTGTGAAAAGGTATTATTTCAAAGAACTGTGCAGGGTGCAAACTTGCCGGGTATATAGACTGGGGTTCCATGCAGAACCCCAGATTCTATAGGGCTTGCATGGAAGTCAGGGAAACTGAGGCAGAAGAAAGGGAGTCAGAAAGGGATTACCCCAGGGTCACCCAATTCCTAGCTCTTTGCTGACCGGACCACCATTTTCTTCCTAGGAAGATTATGTTTGAAAAACATGGTAGGGTAGATCCATTGCTGGGGGCCTCTGAGTCTGTGATCCTGTAAGTTTGTGAAGAACCAGAATAATGATGCACACATAACACATA
>NW_022143004.1:0-11025 GCF_007565055.1 Rhinopithecus roxellana | reverse complement strand
ACTTATAATAGATAGGTATTAAATATAGATATAATAGATATAATAGATATGTATAAAATATAGACATAATAATATAATAGATATAGGTATAAAATATAGACAATAGATATAATAGATATATGTATAGATATAGATATAATAGATATAATGGATATAGGTATCAAATATAGATATAATAGATAAAGAGTATAAAATATAGATATAGTGGATAAATGGATATAGGCATAAAAAATAGACATAATAGATATAATAGATATTGGTATAAAAATATGACATAATAGATATAATAGATATAGATATGAAATATAGACATAATAGATATAAGAGATATAGGTATAAAATATGGACATAATTGATATATAGATAGGTATAAAATATAGATATAAAGATATAAAAGATATAGCTATAAAATATAGACATAAGAAATATAATAGATATAGGAATAAAATATAGACATAATTGAAATAGGTATAAAATCTAGACAAAATAGATACAGTATAAAATAGACATAGATATAATGGATATAGGTATAAAAATATAAACATAATAGATATAATAGAGAGGTATAAATATAGACGTAATAGATATAATAGATATAGGTGTCAAATATAGACATAGTAGATATAATAGATATGGTATAAAATATAGTCATAATAGATATAATAGATATAGATATAAAATATAGACATAAAAGATATAGGTATAAAATATACACCTAATAGATATCCGTATAAAATAACACATAATAGATATAATAGATATAGGTACAATATATAGACATAATAGATGTAGGTATAAAATATAGACATAATAGATACAATACATATAGTTATAAAATACAGACATAATAGATAAATGGACATAGGTATAAAATATAGACATAATAGATATAGGAATAACATATAGACATAATAGATATAGGTATAATATTTAGACATAATAGATGTAATAGATAGGTAAAAATATAGACATAATAGATATAAAGACATAGGTATAATATTTACACATAATAGTTATAATAGATATAGGTAAAAAATATAGACATAATAGATATCGGTATAAAATATGGCATAAAGATATAATACATATACGTATAAAATATACACAGAATATATATCATAGATATAGGTGTAAAATAGAGAGATAATAGATATAGATATGAAATATAGACATAGTATATATATTGATAGATATAAAATATAGACATAATATATAGTTATTAAATATAGACATAATAGGTATAATTGATATGGGGTAAAATATAGACATTATATACAGTTATAAAATATAGACAATAGTTAAAATAGATATAGGTATACAAATATACATAATAGATATAGGTATAATATTAGACATAATAGGTATAATAGATATATGTATAAAATATACACATAATAGATATAATAGATATAGGAATAAAATATTGACATAATAGATATAGGTATAAAATAGAGATATAATAAATAAATAGATATAGTTTAAAATATAGATGTAATAGATATAATAGATATAGGTATGAAATATAAACATAACAGATATAATAGATATGGGTATAAAATACAGACAAGAGTTATAATAGATATACGTATGAAATACAAACATAATAGATGTAATAGTTATAGGTATAAATATAGACATTACAGATATGATATCTATAGGTATAAAATATAGACATTATAGATATGATAGATATACGTATAAAATATAGACATAATACATATAATAGATATAGGTATAAAATATAGACATAATTGATATATGACATAGGTATAAAACTTAGACATAATTGATATAATAGATACAGGTATAAAAAATAGATGTAATAGATAGGTATAAAATATAGATATATATAGATATAATAGATAGACATAATAGATATAATAGATATAGGTGTAAAATATAGATATAATAGATATAGTGGACATGGGTATCAAATATACAAATAATAGATATAGGTATAAAATATAGATATAGTGGATATAATAGATATAGGTATAAAATATAGACATAATAGATATACGTATAAAATATAGACATAATAGATTAATAGACAAAGATATAAAATATAGACATAATAGATAAAATAGATATTGGTATAAATATAGACATAATAGTATAGGTAAAATATACAGACATAATAGATATATAGATATAGTTATAAAATATAGACATAATAGATATAATAGATATAGGAATAAAATATAGACATAAAGTTATAATAGATAATGATATAAAATATCGACATAATAGATATAATAGATTGGTATAAAATACAGACATAATAGATATAGGTGTAAAATATAGACATAATAGATATAATAGATATATGTAAAAATATAGACATAACAGATATATAGATATAGGTATAAAATATAGACATAATAGATATAGGTATAAAATATAGATATAATAAATATAATAGATAGGTATAAAATATAGACATAATAGATATAATAGATATACGTATAAAATATAGACATAATAGATATAGGAATAAAATATAGACATAATAATATATAGATATAGGTATGAAATACAGACATAATAGATATTATAGATTTAGGTATAATATATAGATATAATAGATATAATAGATATAGGTATAAAATTAGAAATAATTCATATAGGTAAAAATAGAGACGTAATTGATATAGGTATAAAATAGAGACATAATAGATATAATAGATGTAGGTATGAAATATAGACATAATAGATATAATAGTTATAGGTATGAAATACAGACAAATAGACATAATATATATAGGTGTAAAATATACACATAATTGATATGATATTATAGGTATAAAATACAGACGTAATAGATATAATAGATATAGGTATAAAATATACACATAATAGATACAATAGATATAGGTAAAAATATAAACATAATAGATATAATCAATATAGGTATAAATATAGATATAATGGATATAATAGATAACGGTATAAAACATAGACATAATTGATATAATAGATACAGGTATAAAATATAGATAAATAGATATAGGTATAAAATATGAACATAATAGATATATAGATATAGGTAGAAAATATAGACATAATAGATATAATAGATACAGGTATAAAACATAGACATAATAGACATAGTAGATACAGGTATTATATATATCAAATACATATAGGTGTAAAATATAGATATAATAGATAGAATTATAAAATATAAATATAATAGATATAATAGGAATAGGTATAAATATAGATATAATAGATACAGTTATAAAATATGACATAATAGATATAGGTATAAATATAGACCTAATAGATGTAAAGATATAGGTATGAAATATAGACATAATAGATATAATAGGTATAGGTATAAAATATAGACATAATAGATATAATAGATATCTGTATAAGATATAGACATAACAGATATATAGTATAGGTATGAAATATAGACATAATAGATATAATAGATATACGTATAAATATAGCCCTTATCGATGTAATAGATATACGTATAAATATAGACATAATATATAATTGATATCGGAATACAATATAGACATAATTGAAATAAGTATAAAATATAGACAACAGAGATATTAAAGATATAGTTAACAAATATAGAAATAATAGATATAATAGATATAGGGATAAAAATATAGACATAATAGATATAATAGATATAGGTATAAAATATAGACATAGTAGATATAAATATAAAATATAGCCATAATAGATTTAATAGATATAGGTATAAAATACAGACTTAATAGATATAATAGATATAGTTATAAATATAGACTAACTGGTTTAAAAATAGGTATGAAATATATACATAATCGATATAGGTATAAAATATACACATAATAGATATAATAGATATATGTATAAGATATAGACATAATAGATATAATTGATATAGATATAAAATATAGACATAATAGATTATAATAGGTAAAAGGTATGAAATATAGACATAATAGATATAATAGATATAGGTATAAAATATAGACATAATAGATAATCGATATAGGTATAAAATATAGACATAATAGATATAATAGATATAAGTAGAAAATATAGACATAATAGATATGGTATTAATATAGACATAATGATATAATAGAAATAGCTATAAAATATAGACATAATTGATATAAGTATAAAATACGGACATAATAGATTTAATAGATATAGATATGAAATATACACATAATAGATATAACAGATATAGGTATAAAATATAGACATAATAGATATAATCGATATAGGTGTAAAATATAGACATAATCGATATCGGTAAAAAATATAGACATAGATATAACAGATATAGGTATAAAAGATAAACATAATAGATATAATAGAGATGGGTAAAATATAGGCGTAATAGATATACTAGATATAGGTGTAAAATATAGACATACTATATATAATAGATATAGGTATAAAATATAGACAAAATGGATAATAGATATAGGTAAAAAATATAGACATAATAGGTATAAAAGATATAGGTATAAAATATAGACATAATAGACATAATTGAGAAAGGGATGAAATATAGACATAATAGATATAATAATTATAGATATGAAATATAAACATAATAGATATAGGTATAAATATAGACATATTAGATATAATAGATATAGGTATAATATATAGACATAATAGATATCGGTATAAAATGCAGACATAAAGATACAATAGATATAGGTATGAATATAGACATAATATATATAATACTTAAAGTTATAAAATATAGACATAACAGATAGGTATGAAATATAGACATAATAGATAGATATAGGTATAAAATGTAGAAATAACTGGTATAAATATATAGGTATGAAATATAGACATAATGGATAAAGGTAAAAAATATAGACATAATAGACATAATGGATATAGCTATAAAATATAGACATAATAGATATAGGTATTAAATATAGACATAATAGATATAATAGAAATAGCTATAACATACAGACATAATAGATATAATCGATATAGGCATAAAATATAGACATAATAGATTACGTATAAACACAGACAATATAGATATAACAGATATAGGTATAAAATACAGAGATAATATATATAATAGATATAGGTAAATATTAACATAATAGTTATAATAGATATAGGTAAAATACAGAATAGATATAATAGTTATAGGTATAAAATACAGATATAATAGATATAATGATATAGGAATAAAATATACATATAATAGCTATAGGTATAAAATATGGATATAATAGGTATAGGTATAAAATATACACATAACAGGTATAATACATATAGGTATAAAATAAAAATAAAATTGATATAGGTATAAAATATAGACATAACAGTTATAAGATATACGTATAAAATATAGACATAATAGATATAGGTACAAAATGTAGACATTATAGATATAATATAGGTATAAAATATAGACATGATATAATCCATATAGGTATAAACTATAGACATAATAGATATAGGTATAAAAATAAGGACATAATAGATGTAATCCATATAGGTATGAAATATAGACATAATAGATATAATAAATATAGGTCTAAAATACATAATAATATAATAGATATAGGTACAAAATATGGACATAATAGATATAATGGATACAGGTATGAAACAAAGACATAATGATATTATAGATATAGGTATAAAATACAGACAAAATAGATGTAATAGACATAGGTATAAAATATAGACATAATAGATATAATGATATCGGTTTAAAATATACACATAAAAGATAAATAGATAGGGCTATAAAATATAGATATAATAGATATAGGTATAAAATATCGATAAAAGATATAATAGATATACGTATAAATTATAGATATAATAGATATATGTATAAAAATATAGATAATAGATATACGTATAAAATATAGCTATAATAAATATAATTATAAAATATAAATGTAATAGATATAATAGATAAAGGTATAAAACATAGATAAGAGATATAATCGATATAGGTATACAATATAGCCATAAGAGATATCATAGATATAGGTATAAAATAGAGACAAATAGATGTAATAGACATAGGTATAAATATAGACATACAGGTATAAAATATAGATATAAGAGATATAATAGATATACATAAAAAAATAGATATTATAGATACAGGTATAAAATATAGACAGTAGATATAATAGATATAGGTATAAAATATAGATAATAGATATAGGTATAAAATATAGTTATAATAGATATAGGTACAGATTAGAGATATAATAGACATAATAGATATAGGTATAAAATATAGACAATAGATATAAAAGATATAGGTATAAACTATAGATATAATAGATATAATGGATATAGGTATCAAATATATATATAATAGACATAGGTATAAAATATAGATATAGTGTATATAATAAATATAGGTATGAAATATAGACATAACAGATATAATAGATATAGGTATAAATATAGACATAATAGATATAATAGATAGCGATATAAAATATAGGCAAAATATATAATGGATATTGGTATAAAATGTAGACATAATAGATATTGGTAAATTATAGACATAATAGATATAATAAATATAGGTATAAAATATAGACATAATAGAAAAATAGATATAGGAATAAAATATAGACAATAGATACAATAGATATAGGTAAAAATAGACATAAGAGTATAACAGATATAGGTATAAATATAGACATAATACATATAATCGATACAGGTATAACATATAGACATGATAGATATAGGTATAAAATACAGACATAATAGATATAATAGATATAGGTATAAAATATAGACATAATGCATAAAATAGATATAGGTATAAAATATAGACATAATAGATATAATAGTTATAGGTATAAAATATGGACATAATAGATATAACAATATAGGTATAAAATAGAGACATAATAGATGTTATAGATACAGGTATAAAATATAGACATAATGGATATAATAGACATAGGAATAGAATATAGACATAATAGATATAATAGATATAGGTACAAAACATAGACATAAGAGATTAGTAGATAAAGGTATAAATATAGATATAATAGATATAGGTATAAAATATAGATATAATAGATATAATAGATATACGTATAAAATATACATATAATTGATATAGTCATAAAATATAGATATAATAGATATAATAGATATAGGTGTAAAATATAGATACAATAGACATAATTATAAAATATAAATCTATGTGTAGGGCTTCCTTCAGGGTCTCTTGTAAGGCAGGCCTGGTGGTGACAAAATCTCTAAGCATTTGCTTATCTGTAAAGGATTTTATTTCTCCTTCACTTATGAAACTTAGTTTGGCTGGATATGAAATTCTGGGTTGAAAATTCTTTTCTTTCAGAACGTTGAATATTGGCCCCCACTCTCTTCTGGCTTGTAGAGTTTCTGCCGAGAGATTGCTGTTAGTCTGATGGGCTTCCCTTTGTGGGTAACCCGACCTTTCTCTCTGGCTGCCCTTAAGATTTTTTCCTTCATTTCACTTTGGTGAATCTGGCAATGATGTGTCTTGGAGTTGCTCTTCTGGAGGAGTATCTTTGTGGCGTTCTCTGTATTTCCTGAATTTCAATGTTGTCCTGCCCTACTAGGTTGGGGAAGTTCTCCTGGATGATTTCCTGAAGAGTGTTTTCCAACTTGGTTCCATTTTCCCCCTCACTTTCAGGCACCCCAATCAGGCGTAGTAGATTGGTCTTTTTACGTAATCCCATACTTCTTGCAGGCTTTGCTCATTTCTTTTTCTTCTTTTTTCTTTTGGTTTCTCTTCTCGCTTCATTTCATTCATTTGATCTTCAATCGCTGATACTCTTTCTTCCAGTTGATCGAGTCGAGTCGAGTCTTACTGAAGCTTGTGCATTTGTCACGTATTTCTCGTGTCATGGTTTTCATCTCTGTCATTTCGTTTATGATCTTCTCTGCATTAATTAGTCTAGCTGTCAATTCTTCACTCTTTTTTCAAGATTTTTAGTTTCTTTGCGCTGGGTAGTAATTCCTCCTTTAGCTCTGATAAGTTTGATGGACTGAAGCCTTCTTCTGTCCTCTCGTCCAAGTCATTCTCTGACCAGCTTTGATCCGTTGCTGGCGATGGGCTGCTCTCCTTTGCAGGGGGAGATGCGCTCTTATTTTTTGAATTTCCAGCTTTTCTGCCCTGCTTCTTCCCCATCTTTGTGGTTTTATCTGTCTCTGGTCTTTGATGGTGGTGACGTACTGATGGGGTTTTGGTATAGGTGTCCTTCCTGTTTGACAGTTTTCCTTCTGACAGTCAGAAGGACTGTCTGTTGGTCTGTTGGAGATTGCTTGAGGTCCACTCCAGACCCTGTTTGCCTGGGTATCAGCAGCAGAGGTTGCCTATCATGGGAGGGGAGGGGGGGGGGAGGAGGGAGGGATTGCACTGGGGAGTTATACATGATATAAATGATGAATTGATGGGTGCTGACGAGTTGATGGGTGCAGCACACCAACATGGCATAAGTATACATATGTAACAAACCTGCACGTTATGCACATGTACCCTAGAACTTAAAGTATAATAAAAAATAAATAAAAAAAAATATAAATCTAATTGATATAATAGATAAAGGTATTAAATATAGATATAAGAAATATAGGTATAAAATATGGTTATAATAGATATAGGCATAAAATATAGACTTAATAGATATAATATATAGGAAAAATACAGACATAATAGATATGGGTATAAATATAGACATAATAGATATAAGAGTTATAAAATATAGATATAATAGATATAATAGAGGTATAAACTATAGACATAATGACATAATAGATATAGTTATAAAATATAGACATAATAGATATAATAGATAGAGGGATAAAATATAGAAATAATGGATATAATAGATATAGTTATAAAATACAGACATAATAGATATAATAGATATAGGCATAAAATATAGACATAATAGATATATTAGATTTAGGTATAAAATGTAGACGTAATAGATATAGGTATAAAATATACACATAATAGATATAATAGATGTAGGTATAAATATAGACATAATAGATAATGGATACAGATATAAAATACAGACATAATAGATATAATAGATATAGGTATGAAATATAGGCATAATAGATATAATAGAGGTAAAAATATAGACATAATAGATATAATTGATAGAGTTATAAAATATAGACATAACTGGTATAAATATATAGGTATGAACTACAGACATAATAGATATAGGTAAAAATATAGACATAATAAATATAATAGATATAGGTAGAAAATATAGACATAATAGATATAGGTATTAAATATAGACATAATAGATATAATAGAAATAGGTAAAAACATAGACATAATTGCTATAATAGATATAAGTATAAATATATACATAATAGATATACGTATGAAACACAGACAATATAGATAACAAATATAGGTATAAAATATAGACAATATATATAAAAGATATAGGTATCATATATATACATAATAGTTAAATAGATTTAGGTATAAATAAGACATAATAGATATAATAGATATAGGTATAAAATACAGATATAATAGATATAATATATATAGATATAAAATATACATATAATAGCTATAGGTATAAAATATAGATATAATAGATAAAGGTATAAAACATACACATAAAAGATATAATAGATATGGGAATAAAATAAAAATAAAATTTATAGGTATAAAATATAGACATAACAGATATAGATATACGTAAAAAACATAGACATAATAGATATAGGTATAAAATGTAGACATTATAGATATAATATAGGTATAAAATATAGACATGATATAATCGATATAGTTATAAAATATAGACATAATAGATATAAGTATTAAATATGGACATAATATAATCCATATAGGTATAAAATATAGACATAATAAATATAGGTATGAAATATAGACATAATAGATATAATAAATAAGGTATAAAATACATAATAAATATAATAGATATAGGTACAAAATATAGACATAATACATACAGGTATAAATATAGACCTAATAGATATAATAGATATAGTTATAAAATATAAACATAATTATATAGGTATAAAATATAGACACAATATATATAATAGATGTTGGTATAAAATATAGACATAATAGAGAGAGTTATAAAATATAGACATAAGAGATATAATATATAAAGGTATAAAATATAGATACAATAGATATAATATATATACGTATAAAATATAGATTTAATAGATATAGACATAGGTATAAAATATATAAATAATATAATCGATATAATAGATATTGGCATAAAATACAAATATATTAGATAGAATAATATAGGAATAAAGTATAGATGTAAGACATATATATATACAGGTATAAAGTATAGATATAACAGATATAGGAATAAAACATAGACATATTAGATATAATGGACACGGGTATAAAATATAGACAAATAGATATAATAGATATAGGTATAAAATATAGAAATAATAGATATAATAGATATATGTATAGATAGAGACATAATCGATATAATAGAGATATGTATAAGATATAGACATAATCGATATAATAGATAAGGTATAAAATATACACATAATAGATATAATAGATATAGGAATAAAATATAGACATAATAGATATAATAGATATTGAATAAGATATAGACATAACCGATATAATAGATATAGGTATGAAATATAGACATAATAGATATAATAGATATAGGTATCAAATATAGACATAATTTAAATAGGTATAAAATATCGACAAAATAGATATAAAAGATATAGGTATAAAATATAGACATAATAGATATAACAAATATAGGTGTAAAATATAGACATAATAGAAAATAGATATATGTATAAGATATAGACATAATAGATGTAATAGATATAGGTATAAAATATAGACATAAAGATATAATAGATATAGGTATGAAATATTGATAATAAATATCATAGATATAGGTATAAAATATAGACATAATAGATATAATAGGTATAGGTATGAAATATACACATAATAGATATAATAGATATATGTAT
>NW_022143003.1:0-22441 GCF_007565055.1 Rhinopithecus roxellana | reverse complement strand
TATAGGTATAAAATAAAGACATAATAGATATTGGTATAAAAATATAGACATAATAGATATAAAAATATAGGTATTACAGTATAGACTTAATAGATAGGTATAAAATATAGACATAATAGATATAATAAATATAGGTATAAAATATCGACATAATAGACATAATGATATAGGTATTAAAATATAGACCTAATAGATGTAATAGACATAGGTATAAAATATAGGCATAATATATAATAGAGTGTAAAATATAGACATAATATATATAATAGATATAGGTAAAATACAGATAAAAGATATAATAGATATAGGTATAAAATCAGACTAATAGATATAGGTAAAATATAGACATCATAGTTATAATAGATATAGGTATTAAATATAGACATAATAGATATAATAGATAAGGTATGAAATATAAACATAATAGATATAATAGATATGGGTATATAAAATATAGACATAATAGATATAATAGATATAGTTATGAAATACAGACATAATAGATAATAATATAGGTATAAAATATAGACATAATAGATACGATAGATATAGGTATAAATATAGACATAATAGATATGATAGATATAGTTATAAAATAAGACATAATAGATATAATAGATATAGGTATAAAAGATAGACATAATAGATATAATAGATATAGGTAAAAACATAGACTAATAGATATAATAGATGCAGGTATAAATATAGATATAATAATATAGGTATAAAATATAGATATAATACATATAATAGGTAGACATAATAGATTAATAGAGATAGGTATAAAATATCGATAGTAGGTATAATAGATATACGTATAAAATATAGATATAAAGATAGAGGCATAAAATATAGATATAATAGATATAATAGATTTACATATAAAATATAGATATAATAGACATAATAGATATAGGAATAAAATATAGACATAATGATAATAGATACAGGTATAAAATATAGATATAATAGTATAGGTATAAAATATAGATATAATAGATATAATAGATCGGTAAAATAGATACAATAGATATAGGTACAAAATATACACATTATAGATATAATAGATATAGGATAAAATAGATACATAGAGATATAATAGAATAGGTATAAAATATAGATATAATAGTATAATAGATACTGTTATAAAATATAGACATAATGCATATAATAGATATAGTTATAAAACATAGATATAATAGATATAGATATAGGTATAAAATATAGATATAATGGATATAATAGATTTAGGTATAAAATATAGATATAACATATATAGATATGAAATATAGACACAATAGATATAGATATAGTTATAAAATAAAGATATAATAGATATAGGTATAAAAAATGGATATATAAAAGACATAATAGATAAAGGTATAAAATATAGACATAATAGATATAATAGATATAGGAATAAAACATAGACATAATAGATAAAATAGATAAAGGTATAAAATACTGACATTATAGATATAATAGATAAAGGTAAAAATATAGACATAATAGAGTATTAAATATAGGTATAAAATATAGCCATAAGAGATATAATAGATAGGTATATAAAATATAGACATAATAGATATGATAGATATAGGTAGAAAATATAGACATAATAGGTATAATAGATGTAAGTATAAAATATAGACAATAATATTATAGATATACGTATCAAATATAGACATAATATATATAATCTATATAGGTATAAAATATAGACAGAATAGATATAGGTATAAAATATACACATAATAGATATAATAGATACAGTTATAAAGTATAGACATAATAGATATTAGATATAGGTATAAAATAAAAACATAATTGATATAGGTATAAAATACAGAAATAATATATATAGGTATAAAATATAGACATAATAGATATACCCTTAAAATATAGACATAACAGTTATAATATATATAGGTATAAAATATAGACATAATAGATATAATGGATATAGGTATAAAATAAGACATAATAGATATAATAGATATAGGTATAAAATATAGACATAATAGATATAATAGATGTAGGTATACAATATAGTGAAAATAGATACAATATTTCCATAAATGTATTATAGACATAATAGGTATAATTGATATAGGTATAAAACATAGACATAATTGTTGTAATAGATAGAGGTATAAAATATACACTTAAAATATATAATAGATAGAGCTATAAAATATAGACATAATATGTAAAATAGATATAGGTATAAAATATAAACATAATAGATAAATAGATGTAGGTATAAAATATAGATATAATAGATATAGGCATATAAAACATAGATATAATAGGCATAGGGAAAACATATAGACATAATAGACATAATAGATATAGGTATAAAATATAGATAATAGATATAATACATATAGGTAAAAAAGAGAAAATAGAAATAGATAATAGATATAGGTATAATATAGACATAATAGATACAATAGATATAATTATAAAATATTGACATAAGAGACATAATAGTTTAGGTATAAAATATAGACATAATAGATATAATAAATATAGGTAGAAAATATATACATAATAGATATAATAGATGTAGGTATAAAATATAGATATAAGAGATATAGGCATAAACATAGATATAATAGGCATAGATAACATATAGACATAATAGACATAATAGATATATGTATAAAATATAGATAATAGACATACATATAGGTATAAAATAGAGACATAATAGATATAATAGATATAGGTATAAAATATAGACATACTAGATATAATAAATACAGGTATAAGATATAGATATAATAGATATAATGGATATATGTATAAAATACAGATATAATAGGTATAAAATATAGATATATTAGTTTTAATTGAGATAGGTAAATAATATAGATATATATATAGTTAAAATATAAATGTAATAGATATATTAGATATAGTTAGAAAATATAGATATAATAGATATAGGTATAAAATATGGATATAATTGATATAATACATATAGGTATAAAATATAGTCATAATAGACATAATAGAAATAGGTATAAACTTTAGAAATAACAGATATTATAGATACAGGTATAAAAAATAGACCTAATAGATATAGGTATACTATATAGACATAATAGATATAATAGATATAGGTATAAAATATAAACATAATAGATATAATAGATATAGGTATAAAATATAGACCTAATAGATATAATCGATATAGGTATAAAATATAGACAGAATAGATAAAACAGATATAGTTATACAATATAGAGATAATAGTTATAATAGATATAGTTATAAAATATAGACAAAATAGGTATAGGTATAAAATGCAGACGTAACAGATATAATAGATAAATGTATAAAAAGTAGACATAAAAGATATAATAAGTATAGGTATAAAATATAGACATAGTAGATATAATAGACATAGGTATAAAATATAGACATAATAGATATAATAGGCATAAGTATAAAATATAGATATAATAGATATTGATATAAAATATAGATATAATAATTATAATAGATACAGGTATAAAAAATAAATATAATTGATATAATTATAAAAATAAATATAATAGATATAATAAATATAAGTAATATATAGACATAATAGATATAATAGATAAAGGTATAAATTATAGATATAATAGATATAGGTATAAAATATAGATATAATAGTTATAATAGATATACATATGAAAGATCGATATAATTGATATAGTCATAAAATATAGATATAATAGATATAATAGATAGAGGTATAAAATATAGATATAATAGATAACATTATAAAATACAAATATAATAGATATAATAGATGTAGGTATAAAATATAGATATAATAATAGGTAAAATATACTTATATTAGATATAGGTATAAAATATAGATATAATAGATATAATAGATATAGTTATAAAATATAGATATAATAGATATAATAGATATAGGTATAATATATACACCGAATAGATATAAACGATATAGGTATAAAATATAGACATAATAGATATATAGATATATGTATAAAATATAGCAATAAAAGATATAATACATGTAGGTATGAAATATAGACATAACAGATATAACAGATATAAGTATAATAAGGACATAATAAAAATAGGTACAAAATATAGACATAATAGATATAATAGATATAGGTACAAAATATAGATATATAGGTATAAAATATAGTTATAATAGATATAGGTATAAAATATAGACATTGGAGATATAAGAGATATAGTATATAACATAGACATAATATATATGATATATATGGGTATAAAATATAGACATAATACATATGATAAATATAGGTATAAAATATAGATATAATAGATATAATAGATATAGGTGTAAAATAGAGACATAATAGATATAATAGATATAGGTATAAAATAGAGACATAATAGATAGAGGTATAAAATACAGACATAATAGATAAAGGTATAAAATATAGACATAATAGATATACCTATAAAATATAGACATAACAGTTATAATAGATATAGGTATGAAATATAGACATATTAGAGATAATAGATATATGTATAAAATATAGACATAATAGATATAATAGGTACAGTTATGAAATACAGACATAATAGTTATTATAGATATAGGTATAAAATATAGACATAAAAGATATATTAGAGAGGGATATAAATATAGATATAATAGATATAGGTATAAAATATCGATATAATAGATATAATAGACATATGTATAAATTATAGATAATAGATACAGGTATAAAATATAGATAGAATATATATAATAGATGTAGTTATAAAATGTAGATTTAATAGATATAATTATAAAATATAAATAAAATAGATATAATAGATAAAGTTATAAAATATAGATATAATAGATATCGGTATAAAATATAGTATAATAGATATAGGTATAAAATACAGATATAATAGATATAACAGATATATGTATACATTATAGACATAATAGTTATAATAGATATCGGTATCAAATATAGAAATAATAGATATAATAGATACAGGTATACAATACAGACATAATAGATATAATAGACATAGGTGTAAAATATACACATAATAGATATAATAGATATAGATATAAAATAAGACATAATAGATATAATTGATATAGGTATAAAATATAGATATAATAGATATACGTATAAAATATAGACAAATTAGATATAATAGATATAGGTAAAAATATAGACATAATAGATATAGGTATAAAAGATAGATATAATAGATATAGATATAGGTATAATATATAGACATAATAGATATAATAGATAGAGGTATAAAATATAGACATAACAGATATAATAGATATAGCTATAAAATATAGTCCTAATAGATATAGGTATCAAGTATAGATATAATAGATATAGATATAGGCATAAAATGTAGACATAATAGATATAATAGATATAGGTATAAAATATAGACATAATAGATATAGGTTTAATATTTAGACATAAGAGATATAATAGATATAGGTATAAAATATAGACATAATTGATATAATAGATAGGTATAAAATGTACACATATTAGATATAATAGATATAAGTATAAAATATAGACATAATAGATATAGGTATAAAATAGAGACATAATAGATATAATAGATATAGTTTAAAATATAGACGTAGTAGATATTATTGATAAAGGTATAAAATATAAACATAATAGATATAATAGATATGGGTATAAAATATAGACACTAGATATAATAGACATAGGTATGAAATACAGACATAATAGTTATAATAGATACAGGTATAAAATATAGACATAATATATATGATATATACGTATATAATATACACATAATTGATATAATAGATATTTGTATAAAATATAGACATAATAGATATAATAGATATAGACATGAAATACAGACATAATAGATATAAGAGATATAGGTATAAAATACGGACATAATTGATATAATAGATATAGTTATAAAATATAGACATAACAGATATAAAAGATATAGGTATCAAATATATACATAACAGTTATAATACATATAGGTATGAAATATAGACATAATAGATATAATAGATATAGGTATAAATACAGACATAACAGACATAGTAGATGGAGGAATAAAATAGAAATAATAGAATATATATAGATATAGATATACATTATAGACATAATAGACATAATAGATATAGGTATAAAATATATACATAATAGATATCGGTATAATAAATAGACATAATAGATATAATAGATATAGGTAAAAATACAGACATAATAGATATAATAGATATAGGAATAAAATACAGACATAATTGAAATAGGTATAAAATATAGACAAAGAGATATAATAAATATAGGTAAAAAATATAGACATAATATATTTAATAGATATAGTTATAAAACAACATAAATAAATAATAGATATAGGTATAAAAAATAGACACAATAGATATAATAGATATAGGTGTAAAATATAGACATAATAGATATATAGATATATATAAAATATAGACATAATAGATATAGATATTAATATAGTCATAATACATATAATGGAAATAGGTATAAAATGTTGACATAATAGATATAATAGATATAGGTTTCAAATATAGACATACTAATTATAATAGATATAGATATAAATATAGACATAATAGATATAGGTACAAAATATAGTCATAATTGTTATAATAGATATACGTATAAGATATAGACATAATAGATATAATAGATATAGGTATAAAATATAGACATAATTGATATAATGGATACAGGGATAAAATATAGACAAAATGGATATAATAGATACAGGTATAAAATAGAGACATAAAGATGTAATAAATATAGGTAAAATTAGACATAATAGATAAAATAGATATAAGTATAAAATATAGATATAATAGATATACATATAATATACAGACAAAATAGATATAACAGATAGAGGTATAAGATATAGACATAATATACATAAGAGATAAAGCTATAAAATGTAAACATAAAAGATAAAATAGATTACCTATGAAATATAGACATAATAGATATAATAGATATATGTATAAAATATAGACATAATACATATAGGTATAAAATGTAGACATTATAGGTATAATATAGGTATAAAATATAGACATAATTGATATAAGAGATATAGGTATAAAATATAGACACAATAGATGTAATAGATATACGTATAAAAATATAGACATAATACGTAAAATAAATGTAGGGATAACATACAGACATTAGATATAATAGATATAGGTATAAAATATAGACATAATAAATACAATAAATACAGCTATAAAGTATAGACATCATAGATATAATAGATATAGGCAAAAATATAGATACAATAGATATAGGTATAAAATATAGATAGATATGATAGATACAAGTATGAAATATAGATATAATAGATATAGGAATAAAATGTAGATACAATAGTTATAGATAAAAATATAGATATAAGAGCTATAATAGATACAGGTTTAAAATATACATATAATAGATATCGGTATAAAATATAGACATAATAGATATAATAGATACAGGTGTAAAATATAGACATAATATATAGGTATAAAATTTAGTCATGATTGATATAAAACATATAGGTATAAAATATAGACATATTAGTTATAATAGATGGAGATATAAAATATAGACATAGTAGATATAATACATATAGTTATTATAGACATAATAAATATAATAGATATATAAATAAAATAGAGACATTATAGATATAATAGATATAGGTATAAAATATAGACATGAGAGATATAATGGATATACGTATAAAATATATACATAATAGATATAATTGATATAGATTTAAAATATCGACAAAATAGATATAGGTACACAATATAGACATAATAGATATAATAGATATACGCATAAAATATAGACATAATAGATATAATAGATATAGGTATAAAATATAGACATAATAGATATAGGTATAAAATATAGGCATAAGAGATATAACAGATAATGTATAAAATATAGACATAATAGATATAATAGACTAAGATATAATATACAGACATAACAGATAAAATAGATATTGGTATAAAATATAAATATAATAGTTATAGGTATAAAATAAAAACATTATAGATTTAATAGATATAGGTAAAAATATAGACATAAGAGGTATAATAGATATAGGTATAAAATATAGACATAATAGATATAATAGATATAGGTATAAAATACAGACATAATAGATATAGGTATAAAATATAGACATAAAAGGTATAGGTATAATATTTAGACATAATAGATATAATAGATATAGGTATAAAATATAGACCTAATAATTATAATAGGTATAGGTATAAAATATAGAGATAGTAGATATAGGTATAATATATATATATAATATATATATATATATAATATATATATATAATATATATATAATATATATATAATAGATATGGGTACAAAATATAGACACAAAATATATAATAAATGGGGTATAAAATATATATAAATAGATATAGGTATTAAATATCAATATAATAGATATAATAGATATATGTATAAAAAATAGATATAATAGATACAGGTATAAAATATAGACAATAGATATAATAGAAAGGTATAAAATATAGATATAATAGATATAATTATAGAATATAAATATAATAGATATAGTATAATGTTATAAAATAAAGATATAATAGATATCGTTATAAAATATAGTTATAATAGATATAGGTATAAAATATAGATATAATAGATATAATAGATATATGTATAAAATATAGAAATAATAGATATAATAGATATAGGTATCAAATGTAGACATAATAGATATAGTAGATATAGGTATAATACAGAAGTAATTGATATAATAGATATAGATATAAATATAGACATAATAGGTATAATAGACATAGGTATGAAATATAGCCATAATAGTTATAATAGATATAGGTATAAAATATAGACATAATAGATATACGTATAAAATATAGACATAATAGATATAATAAACATAGGTACGAAATATATACATAATAGATATAGGTATAAAATATAGACATAATAGATACAATAGATATAGTTATAAAATATAGAAATAATAGATATAATGGATATAGGTATACAATATAGACATAATAGATATAGGTATAACATATAGACATAATAGATATAGGTACAATATTTAGATATAATAGATATAATTATAAAATATAAATAAAATAGATAATAGATAAAGGTATAAAATATAGATATAATAGATATCGGTATAAATGATAGAAGAGATATAGGTATAAAATATAGATATAAAACATAGAAATAATGTATATGGGTATAAAATATGGTTATAATGGATATAGGTATAAAATATAGATATAATAGATATAATAGATATAGGTATAAAATATGGACATAGTAGATTTAATAGATATAGGTATAAAATATAGACATAATAGATATAGGTATAAATATAGATATATTAGATATAATAGTTATAGGTATAAAATATAGAAATATAGACATAATAGATATAATAGATATAGGTATTAAATATAGACACAATAGATATAATTCATATTGGTATAAATATAGATAAAAGAATTATAATAGATATACGTATAAAATATAGACATTGTAGATATAATCGATATAGGTATAAAATATAGACATAAGAGATATAGGATATAAAATATAAACATAATAGATATAATAGATATAGGTAAAAAATACAGACTTATGAAATATGATAGATATAAATATAAAATATAGACATAACAAATATAATCGATACAGGTATAAATATAAACATAATTGATATAGGTATAAAAAATCGACATAATAGATATAATAGATATCGGTGTAAAATATAGACATAATACATACAAAAGATATAGGTATTAAATATAGACCTAATAGAAACAATAGGTATAGGTATAAAAGATAGACATAATAGATATAATAGATATAGGTATAAAAGATCGACATAATAGATATAATAGATATAGGTATAAAACATCGACAAAATATATAATAGATATAGATATAAAATATAGACATAATAGATATAATAGATACACGTACAAATATAGATACAATAGATATAGGTATAAAATATAGACAAAATATAATAGATATAGGTAACAAATATAGACATAGTAGATATGATATATATAGGTATAATATATAGACATAATAGATATGATAGATATAGGTATAAAATATAGACATAATAGTATAGTAGATATAGGTATAAAATATAGACATGATAATAGTTATAATAGATATAGGTATAAAATAGAGACGTAATACTTATAGCTATCAAATATAGACATAATAGATATAATAGATATAGATATAAAATATAGACATAATAGATATAGGTATAAAATATAGACATAATAGATGAATATATAGGTATAAAATATAGACATAATAAATAAAATAGATAAAAGTATAAAATAAAGATATATTAGATATAGGTGTAAAAAAAGACATAATGGATATAATAGATACGTATAAAATACAGATATGATAGATATAGGTATAAAATATAGATATAATAGATATAGGTTTAAAATATAGACATAATAGATATACATATAGGTATAAAATATAGACATAAGGGATATAAAAGATATAGGTATAAAATATAGACATAATAGATATAATAGATATAGGTATAAAAGACATACATAATAGATATAATAGATATCGGTATAAAAGATAGACATAATAGATATAAGACATAGAGGTTTAAAATATAGACAAAATAGATGTAATATATACGTATAAAATATAGACATAATACGTATAATAAATGTAGGTATAACATACAGACATATTAGATATAATAGATATAGGTATAAAATATAGACATAATAGATGCAAAAATACAGGTATAAAATATAGACATAATAGATATAATAGATATAGAGCAATATAAATATAGATAAATGGATATAGGTATAAAATGTAGATATAATGGATATAGATAAAATGTAGATATAATAGCTATAATAGATATAGGTGTATAATACCGATATAATAGTTATAGGAATAAAATATAGAAAAAATAGATATAATCGATATAGGTGTAAAATATAGACATAATATAGAGGTATGAAATTTAGTCATAATTGATATAATAGATACAGGTATAAAATATAGACATAATAGATATAATAGATATAGGTATAAATATACATATAATAGATATAATAGATACAGGTATAAAATATAGACATAATAGATATAGGTATAAGATAGAGACATAATAGATATAATAGATATAGCTATAAAATATAGACGTAATAGATATTATATATAAGGTATAAAATATAAAACATAATAGATATAATAGATACGGGTATAAAAATATAGACATAAAATATAGTAATATATATAGTAGAAATAGAGACATAATAGATACAATAGATATATGTATAAAATATAGACATAATAGATATGATATATATAGGTATAATATATAGACATAATTGATATAATAAATACAGATATAAAATATAGATATAATAGATATAAGTATAAAATATAGATACAATAGATATAATAGATAAGGTTATAAAATACAGATATAATATATATAATAGATATAAATATAAAATATAGATATAGTAGATATGTATAGGTATAAAATATAGATATAATGGATATAATAGATATAGGTATAAAATATAGATATATCAGATATAGCTATGAAATATAGACACAATAGATATAGATATAGGTATAAAATAAAGATAGACACAGGTATGAAAAACAGATAATAGATATAGGTATAAAATATAGACATATATATATAATAGAAATAGGTATAAAATATAGACATAATAGATATAATAGATATAGGTAAAAATATAGATATAATAGATAAAGGTAAAAAATATTGACATAATAGATATAATAAAATAGGTTTAAAATATAGACCATAAGAGATATAATAGATATAGGTTTAAAATATAGACATAATAGATATATTAGATATACGTATAACATATAGACATCATAGATTAATAGATATAGGTATAAAATGTAGACATAATAGATATAATAGATATCGGCATAAAATACAGACACAATAGACATAATATTTATGGGTAATAAAATATAGACAGAATAGATATATGTATAAAATACAGACATAATACATATAATACATACAGGTATAAAAATATAGACATATAGATATAGGCATAAAATAGAGACATAATAGATATAATAGACATAGTTATAAAATATAGACCGTAATAGATATATAGATATAGGTATAAAATATAAACATAATAGATATAATAGATATGGGTATAAAATATAGACATAAAGATATAATAGATATAGCTATGAAATACAGACATAAGAGATATAATAGATGTAGATATAAAATATAGACATAATAGATATGATATATATAGCTATAAAATAAAAACATAGTAGATATGATAGATATTCGGTATAAAAAACAGATAAAATAGATATAATAGAAATAGGTGTAAAATATAGATATATTAGATATAATAGATATAGGTATAAAACATGGAACATTATAGATATAATAGATACAGGTATAAAATATAGATATAATAGATATAGTTAAAAAAATATAGATATAATAGATATAGTAGACATAATAGATAATAATAGATATAGATATAAAGATATTGATACAATAGCTATAATAGATATGGGTATCAAATATACATATATAGATATAGGTATAAAATATAGATATAGTGGATAAAATAGATATAGGTATGAAATATAGACATAATAGATATAATAGATATCGGTATAACATATAGACATGATAGATATAATAGATAAAGATATAAAAATATAGACATAATAGGTATAACAGATATTGGTATAAAAGATAGACATCATAGATATAGGTATAAAATAGAGACATAATAATATATACATATAGGGTAAAAATATAGACTTAAGAAGTATAATAGATATAGGTATAAAATATAGACATAATATAATAGATATAGTATAAATATAGACATAATAGATATAGATATGAAATATAACATAATAGATATCATAGGTATAGGTATAAAATTTAGACATAATAGATATAATAGAAAGCAGGGTATAAAATATAGACATAATAGAATAAAGATACAGATATTAAATATAGATATAATAGATATAAGTATAAATAATGCCTATAATAGTTATACGTATAAAAAATATAGATATAATAGATACAGGTATAAAACACTAGACGATAGATATAATAGATATAGGTATTAAAAATGTAGATATAATAGACATAATTGTAAGAATATAAATATAATAGATATAAGTGATATAGGCAAGAAACATAGATATAATGTATATAGGTATAAAATATGGTTATAATACGTATCGTATAAAATATACATATAATATATGTATAGATATAGGGACAAAATATAGACATAATAGATATAATTCATAGAGTTTATAAAATATAGACATAATAGATAGAATAGATGAGGGATAAAATATAGACATAATAGATATAATATATAAATGGTATAAATACAGACATAATAGATATAATACATATAGGTATAAAATTATAGACATAATAGATATATTAGATTTAGGTATAAAATATAGATGTAATAGATATAGGTATAAAATATAGACATAAAAGATATAATAGATGTAGGTATGAAATAGAGACATAATAGACATAATAGATATAGGTATCAAATATAGCACATAACAGATATAATAAATATACGTATAAACTATAGACATAATAGATATAATAGATATAGGTATATAATATCGACATAATATATATGATAGATATAGGTATAAAATATACACAGATATAACAAATATAGGTAAAAAAATATAGACAGAATAGATATAATAGACACAGGTATAAAATATAGACAAAATAGGTATAATAGATACGATGTAAAATATAGATATAATTGATATAGGTATAAAATATAGACATAATAGGTATACTAGAAATGCATATATAAATATAGATATAATAGATATAGGTTTAAAATATAAAAATAATAGATATAATAGATACAGGTATAACATATAGATGTAATAGATATAGGTATAAAATATTGATATAATAGATATGATAGATATAGGTATAAATGTAGACATAATGGATATAATAGATATAGGTATAAAATATAGACAGATATAATAGATATAGGTATAAAATGTAGACATAATACAGGTATAAAAATATAATACAGGAACAAAAATACAGATATAATAGATATAATAGACATAGGTATAAAATAAAAATAGATATATGTATAAAAATATAGATATAGATATAGATATGGGTATAAAATATAGATATATAGAGATAGTTATAAAATTATAGGATATAATAGATATAGGTATAAAATATAGACATAATCGTATATAACAGATATAGGTATAAAAAATATAGACATATATAATAGATAAAGGTATAAAATATTATAATAGATATAGGTATAAAACTAGATATTATAATATAATATAGTTATAAAATACAGATATAAGAGATATAGTTATATAATATAATATATTTAATAGACGTAGGTATAAAACTAGACATAATAGACATAGGTATAAAATATAGACATAATGAATATAATGGATATAGGTATTAAATAGAGACATAATAGATATAATAGATATAGGTAAAATATAATACTATAGGTATAAAATATAGGCATAATAGATACAATATATAGGTATAAAATATAGACAGGTATAGCTATAAAATAGAGACATAATTATAATAGACATAGGTATAAAATATAGACATAATGGATATAATATATAGGAATAAAATGTAGCCATAATAGATATAATATATATAAAATATAGACATAATAGATATAATAGAGGTATGAAATAGAGAGGTATAGGTATAAAATAGAGATATAATAGATATAATAGATAAAGGTATAAAATAGAGACATAATATATATAGTTATAAAATATAGACATAATAATATAATGGATAGAGGTAGAAAATATACACATAATAGATATAGGTATAAAATATAATAGATATAATAGAGGTATAAAATATAGACATAATAGATATAGGAATAAAATATAATAGATATAGATATTGGTATGAAATATAGACATAATAGATATAGGTATAAAATATAGACATAATAGATAAAAGTATAAAATATAGACATAATAGAGGTATAAAATATAGCATAATAGATATAATAGATATAGGTATAGAATATAGATATAGATATAGTACAGGTATAAAATATAGACATAACAGATATAAGATATAGGTATAAATAGACATAATAGATATAGGTATAAAATATAGACATAACAGATACAATAGATATAGGTATGAAATATAGATAACATAGATATAGGTATAAAATATAGATATAATAGATATAGGTATGAAATATAGACATGAAAGTTATAATAGATATAGATATAAAATACAAATAGATATATATAGGTATAAAATATAGACATAATGCATATAACAGACGTAGGTATATTATATAGATAGATATACGTATAAATATAGAGATAATAGATATAACAAATATAGGTATAAAATATTGATATAATAGATATAGGTATGAAATATAGACATCATAGATATAATAGATAGAGGTATAAATATTAGACATGATAGATATAATAGAGGTATAAAATATAGACATAAGAGAAAAAATAGAGACATAAAATATAGACATAATAGATATGATAGATATAGTTATAAAATATAGACATAAGAGTTATGAGATATAGGTATAAATATAGATATAATTGATATAAAAGAAATAGGAATAAAAATAGACATAATAGATATAGGTATAAATATAGACATAATACATATAACAGATATAGGTATAAAATATAAACATAATAGATATAATAGATATGGGTATAAAATATAGACATAATAGATATAATAGTGGTATAAAATACAGACATAATAGATATAACAAATATTGGTACTAAATATAGACATGATAGATATGGGTATAAAATAAACATAATAGAAATAATAGATATAGGTATAAAATATACACGTAAGAGATAATATATAGGTATAAAATATAGACCTAATACATATAATACATACAGGTATAAAATATAGGCATAATACATATAGGTATAAAGTATAGACATAATAGATATAGTTGATATAGGTATAAAATATAGACATAACACTACAATAGATATAGGTATAAAATAGACATAATAGATATAATAGATAAAGGTATAATATAGACATAATAGATATATCAAACATAGGTAAAAAATATAGATATAGTGGATATAATAGGTTTAGGTATAAATATAGGCATAATAGATATAATAGATGCAGCTATGAAATATAGACATAATAGATATTAGATATAGGTGTAAAATATAGACATAATAGATATCGGTATAATATAGACATAAGAGATATAATAGATATAGGTGTTAAATATAGACATAATAGATACAGGTATAAAATATAGACATAATAGATATAGGTAAAAAATGGACATAATAGATATAGGTATAAAATATAGACATAATAGATATAATAAATATAGGTATAAAATATAGACTTAATAGATATAGGTATACAGTATAGACATAAGAGATATAATATATATAGGTATAAAATATAGACATTATAGACATAATAGATATAGATATAAAACATAGACATAATAGATATAATAGATATACGTATAAAATATAGGCACAATAGATATAATAGAGGTATAAAATATAGACATAATAGATATTGATAGAGTTATAAAATATAGACATAATAGGTACAATAGAGGGATAAAATATAGACATAATAGATATAATAGATATAGGTATAAAATACAGACATAATAGAAATAATCTATATAGGTATAAAATATAGACATAAGAGATATATTAGATTTAGGTATAAAATATAGACGTAATACATATAGGTATAAAATATATACATAATAGATATAATAGATATAGGTATAAATATAGACGTAATAGATAAAGTCATAAAATATAGACATAATGGATATAATAGATATAGGTATAAAATATAGACATAATAGATAAAGGTATAACATATAGACATAATAGATATAATAGATATACGTACAAAATATAGATAGATATAGGTATAAAATGTAGACATAATAGATATAGGTATAAAATACAGACATAATAGATATAATAGATATAGGAATAAAATACAGACATAATTGAAATAGGTATAAAATATAGACAAAAGAGATATAAAAATATAGGTATCAAATATAGACATAATAGATATAATAGATATAGGTATAAAAAATAGACGTAATAGATAAAGTTATAAAATATAGACATAATAGATATAATAGATATAGGTATAAAATATAGATAAAAGAGATATCATAGATGTAGGTATAAAACATAGACATAATAGATATGATATATATGGGTATAAAATATAGACATAATACATATGATAAATATAGGTATAAAATATAGACATACTAGATATAGGTATAAAATATAGACATAATACATATAATCGATATCGGTATAAAATATAGACATAAAAGATATAGGTATAAAATATAGACAGAATAGATAAAACAGATATAGTTATACAATATAGAGATAATAGTTATAATAGATATAGTTATAAAATATAGACATAATAGAGATAGGTATAAATATAGATATAATAGATACAGGTATAAAATACAGACACAATACATATGATAGGTATAGGTATAAAATATAGACAGATATCATAGCTATAGTTTAAAAATAAAGACAGCATAGACATAATAGTCATAGGTATAAAATATACACAAAATAGATATAATAGATACAGGTGTAAAATATAGATATAATAGATATAATAGATAGAGGTATAAGATATAGACATAACAGATATAATACATATAGTTACAAAATATAGACATAATAAATATAGGTATAAAATATAGACATAATAGATATAGTATATAGGAAAAAAATAGATATAATAGACATAATGGATACAGTATAAAATATAGACTAATAGATAAGTATATATAGGAAAAAATAGATATAATAGACATAATGGATACAGGTATAAAATATAGACATAATAGATATAATAGATATAGATATAAAATTACACATATTAGATATAATAGATATAGGTATAAAATATAGACATAATAGATATAGGTATAAAATACATATAGATATAATATATAGTTATAAAATTTAGACGAAATAGATATTATAGATATAGGTAAAAAATATAGATATAATAGAATAATAGATATAGGTATAAAAAATAGATATAATAGATACAGGTATAAAATACAGACAATAGATAATAGATATAGGTAAAAAGTATAGATATAATAGATATAATTATCAAATATAAATATAATAGATATAATAGATATAGGTAAATAATACAGATATGATGGATATAGGTATAAAATATGGTTATAATAGATATAAGTATAAAAATAGATATAATAGATATTGTAGATACAGGCATAAAATATAGACATAATATATATAATAGAATATAGGTGTAAAATATAGACATAATAGATATAATAGATATAGGTATAAAATACAGACATAAGATATAATATGTAGTTATGAAATACAGACATAATAGATATAATAGATATAGCTATAAATAATAGACAAAATAGATATGATATATATAGGTATAAAATATAGACTTAATAGATATGAAAGATATAGGTATAAAATATAGACATAATAGATACAATAGAAATCGGTATGAAATATAGACATAATAATATAATAGATATAGGTATAAATATAGACAAAATAGACATAATAGATATAGGTATAAAATATAGACATTATAGCTATCAGATATAGTTATAAAATATAGACATAATAGTTATAATAGATATGGGTATAAAATAGACATAATAGATACAGGTACAATATTTAGACATAATAGATATAATAGATATAGGTATAAAATATAGACATAATAGATATCATAGATATAGGTATAAAATACAGATAATACAATAGATATAGGTATAAATATAAAAATATAAATAGGTAAAAAAACATAATAGATAAAATATAGGTATAAATAGAGACATAATAGATATAATAGATATAGTTATAAATATAGACGTAATAGATATAGGTATAAAATAGAGACTTAATAGATATAAGAGATATAGTTATAAAATATAGACATAATAGTTATAATGGATATAGGTATAAAATATAGACATAATAGATACAATAGATATTGGTATAAATTATAGACATATTAGATATAATAGATATAGGTAAAAATATAGACATAAATATAATAGATATAGGTATAAAATGTAGACATAATAGATATAATAGATATAGTATGAAATAGATATAATAGAGATAGCTATAAAATAGAGACATAATAGATATAGGTAAAAAATATAGACGTAATAGATATAATAGATGTAGGTATAAAATAATACATAATAGATAAAATAGATATAGGTATAAAATATAGACATAATAGATGTAATAGATATGGGTATAATATATAGATATAATAGATATAATAGATATAGGTATGAAATATTCATAATATATATAGATATAGGTAAAAGTTACACAATATATATATGTATAAAATATAATCATAATATATAATGAATATACTTATAAAATATAGACATAATAGACATAATAGAGGTATAAAATACAGACATAATGGATATAATAGATAGAGGTGCAAAATATAGACATAATAGATATAATAGATAGAGGTATAAAATATAGACATAATAGATATAATAGATAAAGGTGTAAATATAGACCTGATGGATATAATAGATACAGGTGTAAAATATAGACATAATAGATATAACAGATAGCGGGATTAAATATACATAATAAATAAAATAGATATAGGTATGGAATAGACATAATAGATATAGGTATAAAATATAGACAGAATAGATATACAGATATAGTTCTAAAACATAGACATAATAGTTATAATAGATATAGGTATGCATTATAGACATAAGAGATATAGGTATAAAATATAGACATAATATATAGATATAGGAATAAATTATAGACATAATGGATATAATATATATAGGTATAAAATATATACATAATAAATTTAATAGATATACGCATAAAATATTGTCATCGTAGATATAATAGATGTAGGTATAAAATATAGACATAATAGTTATAGGTATAAAATATAGACATAATAGATATAATAGATAGAGGTTTAAATATACACATAATGGATATAGATAGATATAGGTATAAATAAGACATAATAGACATAATAGATATAGGTATAAGTTAGACATAATAGATATAGTGGATATAGGCATAAAATATAGACATAATAGATATAATAGATATAGGCATAAAATTTAGACATAATAGATATACATATAGGTATAAAATACACATCATCGATAGAATAGATATAGGTATAAAATATAGACATAATAGATATAGTATAAAATATATACATAATAGATATAAGAGATATACTTATAAAATATAGACATAAAAGACATAATAGATATAGGTATTCAATATAGACATAATAGTATAGGTATAAATATAGACATAGACTCGGATGGGGGAACATCACGCACTGGGGCCTATCATGGGGAGGGTGGAGGGTGGAGGAGGGAGGGATTGCATTGGGGAGTTATACACGATATAAATGATGAATTGATGGGTGCTGACGAGTTGATGGGTACAGCACCCAACATGGCATAAGTATACATAAGTAACAAACCTGCACGTTATGCACATGTACCCTAGAACTTGAAGTAAAATAAAAAATAAATATAAATAAATAAAAAAATAAATAAATAAAAATCAGAATTCAAAAGAAAATAAAATAAATAAAATATAGACATAATAGATACAGGTATAAAATAGACATAATAGATATAATAATATAGGTATAAAATATAGACGTAATAGATATAGGTATAAAATATAGACATAATAGTTACAATAGATGTACGTATGAAATATAGACATAATAGATATAATAGATATAGGTATAAAATATAGACATAATAGGTATAATTGATATAGGTATAAAATATAGACCTAATAGATATAATAGATACAGGTATAAAATATAGATATAATAGGTATAGGTTAAATATAGATATAGATATAATAGATACATAATATATATAGGTGTAAAATATAGATATATAGATATAGTGGACATGGGTATCAAATATACATATAATAGATATAGGTATAAAATATGATATAGTGGATATAATAATATAGGTATAAAATATAGACATAATACTATAGGCATAAAATATAGACATCATAGATATAATAAGTATAAAATATAGATATTATAGATAATAGATGTCAGTATTAAAAAATACATATAATAGATACAGGTATAAATATCGACAATAGATATAATAGATATAGATATCAAATATAGATATAATAGATATAGACACATGTTTACATATAGACATAATAGACATGATAGATAAAGGTATAAAATATGACATTATAGATATAATAGATATAGGTAAAAAATAGACATAATAGACATAGGTACAATATATAGACATAATAGATATAATAGATATAGGTATTAAATATAGACATAATAGATTTAGGTATAAAACACAGACATCATAGATATACGTATGAAATATAGACATAATAGATATAGGTATAAAATATAGACTAATAGATATAGGTATAATATTTAGACATAATAGATATATAGATATAGGAATAAAATACAGACTAATTGTTATAAGATATAGGTATAAAATACAGACAGAAGAGATGTACGTATAAAATACAGACATAATAGATAATAGATATAGGTATAAAAATACACATAATAGATATAATAGATATAGGTATAAAATATACACATATTAGTTATAACAGATATAGATACAAAATATAGACATAAAAGATGTATTCGAGGTATAAAATATAGACATAATAGATATAACAGATAAGATATGAAATATAGACATAATATTAAATAGATATTGTTATAAAAAATAGACATAGTAGATATGGGTATAATATTTAGACATAATAGATATAATAGATATAGGTATAAAATATAGACATAAAGATATTATAGATACACGTGTAAAATATACACAAAACAGATATAATAGATATAGGTGTAAAATATAGACCTAATAGATACAGATATAAAATATAGACATAATATATAATGGATATAGATATAAAATATAGACATAATATATACCTTTCAAATATAGACATAATAGATATAGATATAGGTGTAAAATATAGACATAATATATAGTTATAAAATATAGACATAATAGTTATCATAAGTACACGTAAAAATATAGACATAATAGATATAGGTTTAATATGCAGACATAATAGATATAATAGATACAGTATAAAATATAGACATAAAGATATAT
>NW_022143002.1:0-4703 GCF_007565055.1 Rhinopithecus roxellana | reverse complement strand
CATAATAGATATAGGTATAAAATATAGACATAATAGTTATAGGTATAATTTTAGACATAATAGATATAATAGATATAGGTATAAAATATAGACATAATATGTATAGATATAGGTATAAATAGACACAATAGATATGGTGTAAAATATAGATATAAAATATAATAGATATACGTATATATACAGAATAGATATAATAGATATAGGTGTAATATAGACATAATAGATATAGATATAATATAGAGATAATATATATGGATATAGTATAAAATAGACATAATATATAGTTATAAAATATAGACATAAGATATAATAGATATAGGGGTGAAATATAGACATAATATAGTTATAAAATGTAGACATAATAGTTATAATAGATATAGGTAAAATATAGATATAAGAGACATGGGTATAAAATACAGATATAATAGATATAATATAAAATATGGACCAATCGATATAACAGATATAGGTATATAATACAGACATAATAGATATAATAGATATAGGTATAAAATAGACATAATAGATATAATAGATGTAGGTATGAAATATAGACATAACAGATATAATAGATATAGGTAAAAATATAGACATAATAGATATAATAGATATAGACAAAACTGATATAATAGATATTGCTTTAAAATATAGCCATAATAGATATAGGTATAAAATACAGACATAATAGATATAATAGATATAGGTATAAAATATAGACATCATAGATCAATAGAGGTATAAAATATGGACAATACGTATAAACGACATAGGTATGAAATATAGACATAATAGGTATAATAGATATAGGTATAAAATATAGACATAATAGATATAAGAGTATAGATATAGAATATAGTTATAATAGATATAATACGTATAGGTATAAAATACAGATATAATCGATATAGGTATAAAATAGACACAAGAGATATAATAGATATAGGTATAAAATAGGCATAATAGATATAGGTATAAAATATAGACGTAAGAGATATAATAGATATAGGTGTAAAATAGACATAACAGATATAATCGATAAAGGTAAAAATGTAGACATAATAGATATAATAGATAAAGGTATAAAATATAAACATAATAGATATAATCAATATACATATAAAATATAGACATAATAGATATAATAGATATAGCTATAAAATATAGACTTAAATGATATAATAGATATAGGTATAAAATATAGAAGTAATAGATATAATAGATACGTATAAAATATAGAAATAATAGATATAATAGATATAGGTATAAAATATAGACATAATAGATATAATAGATATAGGTAAAAAATATAGCCATAATGGATATAACAGATACAGGTATAACATATAGACATAATAGATATAGGTATAAAAAAGACGAAATAGGTATAATAGATATAGTATAAAATATAGACATAATAGGTATAGGTACAAAATATAGACATAATAGATACAGTAGATATATGTATAAGATATAGACATAATAGATATAGCTATAAAATATAGACATAATAGATATAATATACATATTTATAAAATGTAGACATAATAGTTAAAAAGATATAGGTATAAAATATAGATATAATAGACATGGGTATAAAATACAGATCTAATAGATATAGGTAGAAAATATGGACACAATCGATATAACAGATATAGGTATATAATATAAACATAATAGATATAATAGATACAGGTATAAAATATAGATATAATAGATATAGGTACAAAATAGAGATATAATAGATACAGTTATATAATATAAATATAACAGATATAATAGACATAGGTATAAAACAGAGACATAATAGATACAGATATAAAATATAGATATAATGTATATAATAGATATGTATAAAATATAGATATAAAATATAATAGATATAGCTATAAAATATAGACATAATAGATATAATAGACATAGGTCTAAAGTATAGACATAATCGATATAATACATATAGGTATAAAATAGAGACATAATAGATATAATAGATATAGGTAAAAAGTATAAACATATAGATATAGGTATGAAATATAGACATAATAGATAAAATAGATATAGGTATAAAATATAGACATAAAGGATGTAATAGATAGGTATGAAATATAGACATAATAGATATAAAGATAGAGGTATAAAATATAGACATAATAGATATAATAGATATCGGTGTAAAATGTAGACATAAGAGATATAATAGATATAGGTATAAAATATAGACATAATAGATATAATAGATATAGGTATAAAAAAGAGACATAATATGTATAGGTATAAAACAGAGACATAATAGATATAATAGATATAGGTATAAAACATAGACATAGTGGATATAATAGAGTGTGGTATAAATATAGAGATAATAGATATAATATAGACATAAAATGTAGACATAAGATATAATAGATACAGGTATAAAATAGAGACATAATAGATATAATAGATATAGGTATAAAAAAGAGACATAATAGGTATAGCTAAAATAAAGACATACTAGATAAAATAAATATAGGTATAAAATATAGATATAATAGATACAGTAATAAAATATAGATATAATAGGAATAATAGATAAAGGTATAAAATGTAATATAATAGATATAGGTATGAAATATAGATATAATAGATATAATAGATATAGGTGTAAAATGTAGGTATAATGCATATAATAATAAATTAGAAATATAATAGATATAATAGATATAGGTATAAAAAATAGGTGTAAAAGCTATAGGTATAAAATATAGATATAACAGATATAATGGATATAGTTGTAAAATATAGCCATAATAGATATAATAGATATAGGAAAAAAATACAGACATAATAGATATAATAGATATAGTTATGAAATATGGGCATAGTAGATCTAGGTATAAAAGAGACATAATAGATATAGGTCTATAATATATACATAAGAGATATAATAAATACAGGCACAGAAATAATAGACATAATCGATATAGGTATAAAATATAGATATAATAGATATAAGAGAGGTATAAAATATAGACATAATAGATACAATATATACAGGTATAAAATATAGCTATATATAGATATAAAATATGGTTATAATAGATAAAAGTATAAATATAGACATTAGAGATAAATAGATATAGGTATAAAACATAGACATAATAGATATAATAGATATAGGTATAACATAGACATAATATATATAAATAAAATATACACATAGTTGATATAATAGATATATGTATAAATATAGACATAATAGATATAGATATAAAATGTAGACATAAGATATGATAGATATAGGTATAAAATAGACATAATACATATAATAGATACAGGTATAAAATATAGATATAATAGATATAGGTACAAAATATAGATAAATTGATATAATAGATATACGTATAAATATAGATATAATAGATATAGGTATAAAATATAGATTTAATAGATATAATAGATAAAGTAATAAATAGAGACATAATAGATATAACAAATATAGATATAAAATAGAGACATAATATATTTGATAGATATAGGTATAAAATATAGATATAATAGACATAGACATAGGTATAAAATATAGACATAATAGATATAATAGAGGTACAAAATATATACATAATAGATATAATAGATATAGGTATATACATAGACAATATATAATAGATAGACCTATATAATATATAATATATATAATAGATATACGTATAGAATATAGACATAATAGATATAATAGATACAGGTATAAAATATAGACATAATAGATATAGGTATAAAATACAGACATGATAATAGATATAATATAAATATAAATACACATAGATATAATAGATACAGGTATAAAATGTAGACATAATAGATATAATAGATATAGGGATAAAATAGAGACATAAGAGATATAATACATATACGTATAAAATATAGACATCATCGATATAATAGATATAGGTATAAAATATAGACGTAATAGATATAGATATAAAATATAGATATAATAGATAGAATAGAGAGAGGTATAAAATATAGACATAATCGATATAGGTATAAAATATACATCATACATATAAGAGATATAGTTATAAAATATAGACATAATAGATATAATAGATATAGGTATAAAATACAGACATAATAGATATAATAGATATAGGTATACAATATAGACATAATAGACATAATAGATATAGGTATACAATATAGACATAAAGACATAGGTATAAAATATAGACATAATAGATATAATATATAAAGGTATAAAATACAGACATAATAGATATACCTTTAAAATATACACATAAAATAATAGATACAGTTATGAAATATAGACATAATAGATATATTAGATATAGGTATAAAATATAGCCATAATAGATATAATAGATATAGGTATGAAATACAGACATCATAGATATTATAGATATAGGTATAATATAGAGACATAAAAGATGTAATAGATATAGGTATAAAATATAGATATAATAGATATAGTTATAAAATATAATATACTAGATATAATAAAGGTATAAAATATACATATAATAGATATCGGTATAAAATATAGTTATAATAGATATAGGTATAAAATATAGATATAATAGATATAATAGATACAGGTATAAAATATACACATAATAGATATAAGATATAGGTATCAAATATAGACATAATAGAAATAATAGATATAGGAATACAATACAGACATAATAGATATAATAGATAAAGTC
>NW_022143001.1:0-27672 GCF_007565055.1 Rhinopithecus roxellana | reverse complement strand
GACATGGAGCCCTTATGCTTAACTGGTTTTCACTGAAAAACAAATTATTTCCTTTATATTAAAGAAATTGTTTACATAATTTACAAATAAGTGTGAATAAAATTTATATAACAGAATATGGACTATTAGCATTTTTTAAAACACAATTATCAGAATGGGGGTTTGTATGTATCAAATTTTATGGTATTTGATAGTGGTCATTTTTGGCCCTAATTGGAGTATTAAATACTAATACTGTATTAATAATTGCACTTTGGGGTCATCTTGATACTACAAGAGTTTTACAGATATTGCTACTAGCCTTACCAAAATCCATTTTCTCTTTTGTCTTATTATAAAAACCTTCATATTTACAGAGTAGAAACATAGCACATTAAAGTATTCAGGAAACTAAGGTCCTAGAAAGCTGGCTACTTAACATTTTAGGATAATCATTTTTGTTATAATTTAGGAAATAATATTCATTTTACACATATGAAATAATATTCAAATAACAGTCCTTTGTGAAAGTTTCTTAGGTGTTTCCTCACTGTATTTTTCCACATGTAATATGCAGCCATGACATGCCATCTTGGAGAACAAAGCACAGTCGTGCTTAGCAACAGGAAGACATTCTGAGAAATGTGTCTGCTAATTTTGTCTTTGTGTGAACATTATAGAGTATACTTTCACACACCCAGATGGCACAATCTACTACACACCTAGGCTACAAGGTGCAGCCTATTGATCCTAGGCTCCAAACCTGGACAGCATGTTACTGTGCTGAATACTGTAGGCAATTGGAACACAATGGTAAGTACTTGTGTATTTAAACATAGAAAAGGCGCAGTAAAAATACAGTATAAAACAAAAAATGGTACACCTTTTTTTATGGTGTGGGACACTTACCATGAATGGAGCTTGCAGGATAGAACTTGCTCTGGGTGAGTCAGTGAGTGAGTGGCGAGTGAATGGGAAGTCCTAGGACGAGACTGTACACTAACTGTAGACTTTATCACCACTGTACATTTAGCCTACACTAAGTTTCTTTAAAAAGTCTCTTTTAACAATAATAAATTAACCTTTGCTACTATACTATTTTTACTTTATAAGTATTTTAATTTTTCACGTTTTTTGCTCCTTTGTAATAATGCTTAGCTTAAAAAACAAACACAATGTACAGCTGTGCAAAAATGTTGTCTTTCTTTATACCTTTATTCTATAAGCTTTCTTCTATTTTAAATTTTTTTAACTTTTTTGTTAACGAGTAAAACACAAACACACCCATTAGCCTAGGCCTGTGCAGGGTCAGGATCATCAATAGCACTGTCTTCCACCGCCACATCTTGTCACACTGGGAGGTTCAATTGCCCACTTCAAGGGCAGTAACATGTATGGAGCTGTCATTGCTTATGATAACAATATCTCCCTGTGGAACCTCTTGAAGGACTTGCTTGAAGCTGTTCTACAGTTAATTTTTTGAAAAACTAAATAGAAGGAGTACACTCAAAAATAATGATAAAACATGTAGTAAATACATAAACCAATAACATAGTTGTTTATCATCATGATTAAGTATTATGTAGTGTACATAGTTGTATTTGCTCCCTTGTATGTGACTGGCAGCACAATAGGTTTGTTCACACCAACTTCATCACAAGCCAGTGAGTAATGAGTCATGCTATGATCTAATAATGGCTACAACATCACAAAGCAATAGGGATTTTTCAGCTCCAATTTAATCTTATGGGACCACCATCGTATATACAAGAAGTCAGTGACTGATATGTCATCATGCAGCTCATGACTGTATTAGAAAAGGTTTCTGGGTAGGACTTTTGGACAAGCTATGTAAAAGAGGTCAGGTTCAGCTGCCTTTTCTCCTTACCTCCTCCACTTTGTTCTTCATCATTTGGCCTTTTTCTGGCTTACCGCCTGGAGGACAGATGGGATAAGCAGAAGAGGAGCAGCTAGATAACAACTGTGAGGGAAAAAAATCATACGCTAAAAATGGCAGAGAAGGACGGAGATGCCACCCCTGAATGATTTTCCTTGCAATTATTATTACATGAGAAAAACAATCGCTTATGTAGCTAAATTAACAAAATTGTTGAATATCTGTTACACAAAGCCAAAAGCAATGACTGACTTACTATTTTCTGCATAGTTTGAGAGAAAATCAACACTTTAAATCTGTTAAATATACAATATATCTTCAACATAAATTGATAAAATTAATAAAACAACAAACCTGTGCTTTCCACCCCTCCACCTCTCCACTCCCCTTTTCATTTTTCACACCTTTGCAAATGAAATTTTAATCACAGAAAGTAGTTTCCAGTTTAGAACAAAGTTCAAGATTCCATAAAAACAGAACACTATTTTCATATATATTAAATAATTTCAATTTATCAATATGATACAAAGTTTCTAGCTAGAATGCATAGTGATAATCATACGGTTGAAGGAAAACTGGATTATGGTACTGATGCTCAGTTTGATTAATGTACACTATTAGGCAATTTATTTTATGTCTCTAAACTTCTGTTTCTTTCATCTGTCAAATGCTAATACAATATTTATTTTAAACTTTTATTTTAAGTTAGAGGTACATGTTCAGTTTGTTATATAGTAACTTGTGTTATGGGGAGGTTCGTTGACAGATTAGTTCATCACCCATGTATAAGTGGAGTATCCTTTAGTTACTCTTTCCTTATCCTTTCGTTCCTTCTACCCTTCACCCTCTGATAGGTGCTAGTGTGTATGTGTGTAATCTATACAGTTTCACGTATCTATACGGTCTCATCATTTAGCACCCACTTGTAAGTGAGAACATGCAGCACTGGATGTTCTGTCCCTGCATTAGTTTGCTAAGGATAATGGCTTTCAGCTTCATCCATGTTCCTGCAAAGGTCATAATCTGATTCTTGTTTATGGCTGCATAGTAGTCCATGGTGTATATGTATGTACCACATTTTCTTTCTTCTGTCTACGATTATTGGGGCATTTAGGTTGATTCCATGTGTTTGTCTATGGTGAATAGTGCTGCAATGAACATTCATGTGCAAGTGTCTTTATGACAGAATGATTTATATACCTTTGGGTATATACCTAGTAGTAGAATTGCTAGGTCAAATGTTATTTCTGTTTTAGGTCTTTGAGGAATTACCACACTGTTTTCCACAATGGTTGAACTAACTTACACTCCCAGCAACAGTGTATAAGCATTCCTTTTACTCCACAACCTCACCAGCATCCCTTATTTTTGACTTGTTTTAATAGTCATTTTGACAGGTGTGAAATGGTATCACATGTGGCTTTGATTTGCATTCTCTAATGATCAGTTCATGTTGAAATTTTTTTCACGATTGTTGGCCCGCATGTATGTCTTCTTTGAAAAGTATCTGTTCATGTCCTTTGCCCACTTTTTAATGAGGTCGTTTGCTTTTTTCTTGCTAATACAGTATTTATGTCAGAAAGTTATTATAATGATGACCATAATTCTATAATACATGCTCAGTAGCTGATGCATGTTTATGATTTTTTCTCGTATGTCTTGAGGTATAGCTATTGTTAAAGAGAGAATCACTGCTGTGGAACTGAGCTTCTTCCTGGCATAGAGGATTGATTTGATATTTGTGTCATTTTCTCATTTTAGGGAGTTGATATTCTTCAGAAACAAAGATTATTATTTTCCAGTGGAGAATATTAGAATTTATTTTTATTCTGAGTAGGTTTTATTTGAGTACAATGCTACAAAAGGGTGGTACAAAGACATGGAGTATGTTTTCCTTAACTCTAAAATCTAGACTAGATATCAACATATGAATTTAGAGGAGGGAAAGACATAAATATTTAGTCCATAAAAGTAGGATTCTTTTACGTATATCAGGAACTTCTCTCTGTGCACACTGAAATGAGATTTAAAATGTGTAAAGAAAGCAGAAATTGCCTTTATTTTTGGATACCTTCTACCTCCAATACTGTGCAGATGCAGGGAGTTTCTACCATATCGCTGAGTGTCCAGCTCCTCTCGCTTAATAGATGTTTAGAGTACAATTTTATTCACAGCTGCAATCATTTCATATTGTTGAATCAAAAATTCAGTGGTGAATGTTTAAACTTGGAAGTTCCTGTGGTAGCTTTCTGATACCTTCTTAGTGGTGCCCCCAGGTGTTGCCCTCTCTGCTGGGTCAGTTTTAAAAGATTCTGGGAACCCTTCTGGGGAGACCAAAGAAGACCATACTACAAGAACTCTCTCTCTCTATGACAAATTACAATGGATTCTTAAGCACCAAATTTCATGAGCTAAATTTTTTTGTGGTTGAATTATGTAGAGTGCTTTGGTTATCGCTATAGAACCCTCATGAAGAGTACCTGCAAACCAGAAAGTTACTTCAAATTCAATTTATGTATTTATTTTAAATGTTAAGGTCTTTCTTCTTCTCCATTTTCTCTGCCCCTTATGTTCTAATTACTACTCCTTCAACTTCATAGTTCTGTTTTAAAAACATTGTTAAAACTATTTTTACATTAGTGGACGCTTTAAAAAAGCTTTGCATCTCTGTCCCTACACTCCTAATTCTCACATGCTTACTTTACCTATAAAAATGACTTTATCTCTAACAAACAAACTTATCCTCACTCTAAAGTGACCCTGTCCAACATGTCCAGATACTTAGCAGGTGAAGATCATCATGAATTTACTGGAAGTAAATCAGAAATCCAGGAAGCCTTTTACATTAAATATTGTCCTTGGTGATGAGAAGAACCCATTTGTATCCATGAATAATAAACAATGTTCCCTCTGACATTCTATTCTCAAAAGTTTTAAAAATGCCTGTAATCCCAGCACTTTGGGAGGCCGAGACGGACGGATCACGAGGTCAGGAGATCGAGACCATCCTGGCTAACACAGTGAAACCCCGTCTCTACTAAAAATACAAAAAACTAGCTCTGCGAGGTGGCGGGCGCCTGTAGTCCCAGCTACTCGGGAGGCTGAGGCAGGAGGATGCGGGAACCCGGGAGGCGGAGCTTGCAGTGAGCTGAGATCCGGCCACTGCACTCCAGCCCGGGCTACAGAGCGAGACTCCGTCTCAAAAAAAAAAAAAAAAAGGTTCAATTCAAGAAATCGGGATTTTTCTTACATATATATTTATGCTTACGTGCTCATTTCACCTTTGTTGGTCGTGGCAGGTGTTGATCAAAAGGAAGAAAGGAAAGAAGAAAGAAAGGAATGATCAACGTAAGAAAAGAACAGAAAAATATCTAGTGAGTAGAAAGATGGAAAAGGATATTTTCAATTACAGAAAGAAATATTGAATGCGGTATAAGAATAGCAAAACTGAACATGAAGAAGACATAGAGATAGATATAGATATAGGTATCTATTAGCACCGAAGATGCATCTCTCCACTGCCACCTTGTATTTGTAAAATTCCTCTTCCAAATTTTACACAGAGTAAGTCTGTGCAACCAGTAGAGTAAGCAGAAGTTATGCTGCGTAATTTACAAGTTAGGTTATAAACACTGAGCAGAGATTGTCACTGGGCTCTTGCTTGCTTATGCTGTCATTCTCTTCCTCTTCTTTCATCCCTCACTCTGGGTGAGGTCAGCATCCGTGCGGTGTGTATAGCCTATAAGGAGGCCCACCTAGCTGGGAACTGAAGCCTCTTTCTATCAGCCACAAGAATGGGTTTGAAATAGATTGCCCAGTCTCTTCAGATGACTGCAGCCACGACGGACAACTTGGTGCAACTTCCTGAGAGATGCTGAGCCACAACCACCCAGCTAAGTCATGTTTGCGTTCCTAATGCTCAGAAACTGTGTGAAATAGTAAGTGTTTAAATGTTTGTTGTTGTAAGTTCTGAAGTTTTGAAGTAATTTGTTACACAGCAATGCAGAGATAATATATGAATAGATAAATAGACCACATTGATGTATATGTATATGTGTGTATATATATTTACAATTAACTTTGGTGAATGTTGCTGACTAAAGTTAAATATAACAGTTGAAAGTCAATATTGTTTTCGGTGCATTATTGGAATAGCTTAGCAAGTCCTTAAAGTAACTCAAAATATAAACTCCTTCTGCCATCTATTGGTGACTTGAATAACTTCTCAGATTATTTTGTAGTTTCATTCTTTCTAGGTGGAGCTATATTTGAAATGTACACAGATATATTCTAAGCTCTTGGATATTAGCTTGTTTAATATTGACAAAAATTTTTTGTCATTCCTATTATCTCACTAGATAATCACTTATCCTAGAGGAAACATGTTTATTTTAATATAAAAAGTTCTTAAAAAATCTTTCTTGCTACATTATTTCTAAGCTTAAAGTGTCCTTTAATAAAATATTAATATTATGATTTCAAATTTTATTTTAAAAATTTTCTAAATTCTTAATAAGAGCAAAACTTACTTTCAGTATAGTTGTTATTGTAAAGTGCATTGTATTTTTTCACCTCATAGGCTCCCCATGATATTCCCTGCTTCAACTGTCTTAACTGAGCAAAAGAAATAGGAGGTAATTAGCAACGCTCACAGAAAATTTTATGCAAAATTATTTTCTTTCAGAACAACTAATCTGGTGCCACCTTATAAATGTGTACATTCCACAGTTTCAAATTATTGTAGGTTTTGTGTTTTCCCCATACTTTATATCCTATATTACTTTTATTGTGTACACTATAACATTTAAAGTAATTTTGGAGTGTTAAATAATGATGTCAATGAATACCTCAAAAAGAAGAAAGCAAGATATATTAGCTCAATAGAAATATATCAAATAGAAGGATAAACAGATTGATTGATTGATATAGATCTCATTTGTAAGATTAGAATAAAAACTCTAAAAGCAGTAGTAAGTCCAACTCAGACATACCAAATTTATTCTTTTGTTATACTGGTTTCTCCTGACTAGAAATTGTTCTGTCCCGGTGGGTTAGTCATTATAGATAATTGGTTAGTGTGTTATTTCCATGCTGACTAGAATAGTTTCTGTTACTAAAAGCATTTTTTTCCATAGGCTTATATTGACACTTGCATAATTTAAGGAAAAAAAATGAATCTCATCAAACACCTGGTATTCATTAGTACTTTTCACCCACCTGGTATTCATTAGTACTTTTTATCCATGTATTTCCTGCTCAAAATTTTAATCACTTACCCCTTCTATGTAGATGACACAAACAAAGCTCTCTTACGTGAGAATTTATTTTCATAAGCCAAGATACAGCACAACACAGCACATTTATTTTCCTACTGTTTCCCTTTAATGTTGAAGATGAGACAGAGTTAGTGAAGTATTTACGAAAGAGTTGATTGAAAAGAAATTTATGAGAACACAACTGACATTATCTCATTTTGGCTTACCTTTTCCGACATCTTATGGGAACTGTGACTGAACCTGTCAAGAAAAAATTAACAAGGACTCAGGGGATAATTTCTTCATGTACAATTAGTGAGCAGTTTTCTTTAATGGCTCCTTTACAAGTAGGATAATATAGGAAAGCATCTACAAAGGAAACTCTATTCTCTTATTTATAATTAATTTTGACGTTGTTAGCAAATGTTTTCTTGAGACCATACTGACCTTACAAATTTGCATATGAAAACCATGAAGAAAATATTTTTAAATAGTTCATTCTAAAATCATTAGTAGCTGAATGACGCAATACTTTATAAATTTTTCATGTTAAATTGAGATGTAAAGATAAATTACTACAGTGTACATTTCTTTTTTTTTCAACACTTTATTTATTTATTTATTTTTTTATTATACTTTAAGTTCTAGGGTACATGTGCATAACGTGCAGGTTTGTTACATATGTATACTTGTGCCATGTTGGTGTGCTGCACCCATCAGCTCGTAAGCACCCATCAATTCATCATTTATATCATGTATAAACTCCCAATGCAATCCCTCCCTCCTCCCCCCTCCCCATGATAGCCCCCAGTGTGTGATGTTCCCCTTCCCGAGTCCAAGTGATCTCATTGTTCAGTTCCCACCTATGAGTGAGAACATGCGGTGTTTGGTTTTCTCTTCTTGTGATAGTTTGCTAAGAATGATGGTTTCCAGCTTGCATCCTGTCCCTACAAAGGACGCATACTCATCCTTTTTTATGGCTGCATAGTATTCCATGGTGTATATGTGCCACATTTTCTTAATCCAGTCTGTCACAGATGGACATTTGGGTTGATTCCAAGTCTTTGCTATTGTGAATAGTGCCGCAATAAACATACGTGTGCATGTGTCTCTGTAGTAGAATAATTTATAATCCTTTGGGCATATACCCAGTAATGGGATGGCTGGGTCATATGGTACATCTAGTTCTAGATCCTTGAGGAATTGCCATACTGTTTTCCATAATGGTTGAACTAGTTTACAATCCCACCAACAGTGTAAAAGTGTTCCTATTTCTCCACATCCTCTCCAGCATCTGTTGTTTCCTGACTTTTTAATGATTGCCATTCTAACTGGTGTGAGATGGTATCTCATTGTGGTTTTGATTTGCATTTCTCTGATGGCGAGTGATGATGAGCATTTTTTCATGTGTCTGTTGGCTGTATGGATGTCTTCTTTTGAGAAATGTCTGTTCATATCCTTTGCCCCACTTTTTGATGGGGTTGTTTGTTTTTTTCTTGTATATTTGAGTTCTTTGTAGATTCTGGATATTAGCCCTTTGTCAGATGAGTAGATTGCAAAAATTTTCTCCCATTCTGTAAGTTGCCTGTTCACTCTGATGGTAGTTTCTTTTGCTGTGCAGAAGCTCTTTAGTTTAATTAGATCCCATTTGTTCAATTTTGGCTTTTGCTGCCGTCGCTTTTGGTGTTTTAGACATGAAGTCCTTGCCCATGCCTATGTCCTGAATGGTACTACCTAGATTTTCTTCTAGGGTTTTTATGGTATTAGGTCTAACATTTAAGTCTCTAATCCATCTTGAATTAATTTTCGTATAAGGAGTAAGGAAAGGATCCAGTTTCAGCTTTCTACTTATGGCTAGCCAATTTTCCCAGCACCATTTATTAAATAGGGAATCCTTTCCCATTTCTTGTTTCTCTCAGATTTGTCAAAGATCAGATGGCTGTAGATGTGTGGTATTATTTCTGAGGACTCTGTTCTGTTCCATTGGTCTATATCTCTGTTTTGGTACCAGTACCATGCTTACAGTGTACATTTCATTGAAAATTGTATAGAGTAAATTTACATAATCAGAAATTAATAGTAGTTATATCTGCATATTTTTGCCATACTCCTTATGTAGTTATTGAAATTTACTAACTACCTTGGTACCTGTAATGTATATATGCATTAAATATTTACAAACAATATTTTAGTTTACTGAATTGTTCATTATTATTGTGTTTTATTGACTATTGTGTATTTAGAATGTTTTAAAATTATAGGAATTACTGTTGATTGTGGAAGCCACAACTTTTATCTAATCCATATAAGTGTTTTCAAAAGCTAATGCATCAGTGTTTTGAATACATGGTCCAATATTGCTTAGTACCTGATGAGTCTGTTGAACTTCGTATATTCTTCAAAAAAACAGAATCTGGTGTCCTGTAGAAACAGACTCAGTCTAAACAAGGAGATTGAGAGGGTCTTGAAGTTATATCCACACATGAAGGAATGAAAATACTGCCTGTGGATCTTAAAATGACAGCAAAAAAGAAAAAGACATAAGAAATGGAAGAAAAAAGAAGACACGAAAAAACACCTCATATTTAGAAAGGGGCAATGAAAACAGATATTCCCAAAGTATATTGGTGTATCCTATAGCATTTTGTGAATCCTAGAGGGTAAGGATTTGTTGGGTGAGTAAAAGGACCAAAGAATGTCCTTGGAATCAGTTTAGGAACTGAGTCCTTTGGAAATGGACCGAGTTTCTTGGCACTTGCTTGTTCATTCTCTTCTTCATTTGTTCATTCAGTAATCAGGTATTCAGCGCCTTTTGTATACTAAAAACTGTTCTAGACATTGAGTAGTTTTCAGTGAACAAAATGAGATAAACACCTGCATTCACTGAGCTTTCAGTTATCCTAGTGTCTTTGATGCTGCAAGAGTTTCACTTATTAGGTATGATTAAATGTTACACTAAGAGAAGTAATGAAGAAGAATTTCCCTAAGGGTGTGAGAGTAGAAACATTATCGTCACAACAATCTACTCCTGACTGGTATTTGAAGATTCACTTCCAAATGGGTTAGTTACATTAATTGCAACACTTGTTTTGTTATTTTGGAATTTCTGATAATGCAGCTCCTTTGGTAATGGCTTATCAATTCAGTTTGGGGTCTCTCTTCGTGTAAGTCATCTTCAAACAGACTGCTTCCCAAATCACCAAATCTGATACATTTTACTGGGTTTCTCTTGCCCGTTATTTTTCTCTCTGGTGAAAGCATTAATCTCAGCACAGAAGAGTAACGGCTTTCAGTATTGGAGATGTAACTTTCGTTATAATCTTGAAAAGTTACTTTGTCCATGGTACATAAGAATTCCAACCTCAAAGTGGAGGAATCTTCACATTGGGGAAATAGAGAGAGATCCATTGCAGACATTTTGAAAAGACTTAGGGGTATATGTTCCCCTGTTGTCCAAACCTACTCCCACGTCCCCATTTCCCTTACCTAAGGACAAGGCCAGAAAGAGGCCAGCAAATTCCCTATTCTTTAATTTATAATTTTTTAGTTGAGATTAAAACTCTATCCCCTGAAACTAGACATATAGGTAAACATCTCTGCTGCAAAATGACTGAGACCTCCTCTTATTGCAAAATAATACCAAATGATATGGACTGAATGTTTGTGCACCTCCAAAATTTGTATGTTGAAGCCTAATTCCTAATGCAGTGGAATTTGGAGGTGGGAGCTTTGGGAAGTGATTAGGTCAGGGCCCTAATGAATGGGATTAGCGCCTTTTGAAGAAGAGGCACAGAGAGCTTGCTTCATGAATAGGATCAATACATTTAAAAGAAGAGACATGGAGCTCACTTCCTGTCTCTGTTCTTTGCCATGTGAGGGTGCAAGGAGAAGACAGCCATCTGCAAACCAGGAAGTGGGCCCTCACTGACCTAAATCTGCCAGCACGTTGATCTTGGACTTCCCAGCCTCCAGAACTGTGAATGTTTCTTGTTTAGAAGTCGCACATCTCTGGTAAATTGTTATACCAGACAGAACTAAGACAATAATTGTAATGCATCCTACCTGTAACTTCTTCACTCCTCCTTATAAAATCTAAGATAAAACCTCCTTGCTGAGATACTGTGATTTTTTAATTTAATGGGCTCTCCCTATTGCAATAGCCTCTCTGAAATAAATATCATTACCTACTTGATTTTTGTATTTGAAAAGATACTTAAACAGAGCTTTATTAGCCTACAGAAGCTGTGGATGCTAGTTAAAATAATCTTTTAGTACTAAATGTATTGTACACCATAATCACATTTTTCCTTTTGGAGGTGATCTGCAACTTGTATCCAGGCAGAACTATGTGTTTAAAGCTAGTCCTTATACCTGGAAAAGAACAGTTATACTTCCAAGACTTCTGATTAGGCCTTATATTTAAACATTATCACACACTATTGTTTACCCTTTAGAATGTTACCAGTCTCTCTATTGGATATCCTAGTTGTGATGATTTCCTACTACAGTGCTCAGATAACTTTCCTTGTTAAAGAACACTTGTATGTTTGAATTTTACCTTAATCCACAACTACCATTGGCATATATCAATTTAGTAGTTGAATCCCATTCTTAGGCAGTATCTAGTGGGAAAACTGACAATAGAGAAGCAATTCTTTGTTTCTAAAAGCTGCACAAACAATTCGCCTCTCTGGCCATTAGCAACCTGAGACTAAATGCAGAAAATGATTTAAGCAAGAGAGACACAGAATTGCTTCTTTTGTCCTAACAGCTCTGAGCTTTGTGACCCAGAAACAGGACGTCTCTGTTTTCTGTTTTATCATCAAGGCAAAAAGAAAATAAACAACATACATATTTACATTTGGTTGTCATCAGGTCTCTACAAAGACCCTCCTCTCCTCTGTATTAGTTTGTTCTAGGTTCTGAGAGACAATAGGAAAGGTGTTATAGCTGCTTTATACCTACAAATAATAAATATCGTCCCATACCACACATTCTGCCCTCCAGGTCTAAGTGCACATTTTCTTTGAGGATCTGCTTCTTTTAATCACACTTCTTAGAGAGATGACTATGTGGGTTAACACGGTAAAATAAAAGATAAAATAAAAAGTACATTCTACACAGGAATAGTGTCTGGCACAGGATACTTTCCCAGAAAATGTTAGTTCTGTATGTACATACACACACACACACACACATACACACACACACACACACGCACATGCACACACACACACACACAGACTTTTTACTTCCTAACTTTGCATTCTAAAGCAAAATAACATGTTTCCTGTCATTAGCTTACCTTCTTTATCATGCTTTTAAAGGTTCCATGTGGCATCTGTTTTCCTCTACTTATGTCCTCTAAATATAAAAAGGTCATTTAATACTGATAAATTATATCTAGAGAGTAAAAGTAAAGACATTTGCTTTGGGTTACTAGCTCATGTTTATCCAAGTCACACTGAGATGCAGTCCCTTCTGCAAGTCATTGACATATTTAGATAAACAGGATAACACATTTCAATGAATACGGGAAAAGCCAATTCACCAGAGGCAAGAGTGAAGGATTATGGGGAAATTCATTTCCCTTGCCTTTGCCCTTCATTAACAAAAATTGAATGAGGACTGAGATCATTAAAGAGGTTGGTTGAAAATTAAAGAGCAAAATAACAGTGTTACCAATAAAGAAAGTCTTAAGAATAGCAGGATAAATAATGTAACACTCAATAGACCTGTTTCTGCTAATCCCCATTAAAGGACGAATCTTAGCACTGAGAATTCTAGCAAGATATTTGGCAGGACAAGTACTGATTGAGATTTTAGTTAAAATTTCTTTTGAGTTTAGATTTATATCTGTCTTATATCTTGAAGAACATGATGGGAAACTACAGTAAAATACGTATTCTTTCTCAGAGAGTGGACTCCAGAGAAAGGGCTTGTCAGAATACTTTACAATAATACCACTCCATCTTAAATAATATAATCCTGTAAAGGTAGTACATAGGGAGAAAGGACTAGTGAATATAATACACTTTGGTTTCTTCAAGTCACAAGAGAATAACTTATTTTTGCCACTTGGTTGAGATCTTTCCTGGTAAATTGCAAATCCCTCACTCTGTAATATTCTTTACAGGTCTACAAGAAAGGATAAAAGAACTGAAAGCTTCAGTATTGTCTCTAAACCATAAAACCTACTGAATTCTTCCTGGTAGCTTCAAGTCACTGTAATAGAAATTGAGTGACAGGTTTTAGACAGGTCTATAAATCAAATTAATGAGCAAATTTTAGCATACTTTTAAAGCATAATAAGACCTTATATTATTGTGTTAATTGCTAAATAATCGTCATATTCTGCACATGTTGTATATTTCCTATTCTTCAAGTATGACTAGCTGATGTTTCTGTTCAAGTTCCCTCGTATTAATAAACATGTCTATAGAGTTTGGAAATAAAGATAATCTTTTTTTTATTTTTTATTATTATACTTTAAGTTCTAGGGTACATGTGCACAACGTGCAAAGAAAGAAACAATTAAGTAGCAACGCATAATAGAGGAAATTAGTTATTTTGGTAAGTTACCCTCCTAATGCTTGTAAGTGTGTTATTGGATAGTTTAATAAAATAGCAAATAAACATACATACAATAATCAGAGTGACTGAACAACGTATGAAAAATTAAATGAAGTCAAAATAGTTTTTTAAAAAATAAGATTATTTGATGAAAAACAGTTTTAAAAAGAGTATATTATCAACATATAGTACAGAAAATGAAGGACCTAAAATCCATGCACTTAGCAAATTTTCTAACACTTTTCAGGGAAAAGAATGAGAAATAGGCAGTTGAGTAATTAGCGGCTGAGCACTCCATAATGCGGGAGGGAGAGTCCATCAGTCTCTTTGAAAACCTGGGCAGAATTATTATCTCTTCAACTACCACATCCTTCTCATTGATTCATGTCCTTTCACATCACCTAGTTAGAGTGATGAGAATTCCTAAGCAAAGGATGCTAGAATTGATGGTTTCTAATTTGTTCAAAGGGACTTTGCTGAACACCTACTATAGGACAGGCAGCAATGACATAAAAAATAATCAAAATTAATTCATATTATTTAGGTGATTTCTTTAAAATTTAATTATTATGATTTATCAGACCAGTGTTCCTGTAAAGCTTTAATTAATTAATTTTCATAATTATTAAACATAAACTGTATAACTGGAGTTCTGTACCCAGTAAGTACAAATAAGTTTACACCAGATTGACTTTTTCCACACATACAAACTAAAAATGGACAAAATAAAAAATACCAAAAGCAAATAAAATGTGAACACACGCTGGCAGAATGTGGAAGGAAAATGACCCTTGGTAGAAAAAAAATGCATGAGTTAACTTTCCTGTATGTTTTGACCTTCAGCTTCAGAATGGGCTGGAGTTGGCATTGTGTCTACAGAAAGCCCAGATTATTTTGACTTGAAGAAATACAGGCCATATTTTCTTTTTTTTTTTTTTTTTTTTTTTTTTTTGAGACCGAGTCTCGCTCACCTCCGGTCACTGAAAGCTCCGCCTCCCGGGTTCACGCCATTCTCCTGCCTCAGCCTCCGGAGTAGCTGGGTCTACAGGCGCCCGCCACCTCGCCCCGCTAATTTTTTGTATTTTTAGTAGAGACGGGGTTTCACCCGTGTTGGCCAGACTGGTCTTGATCTTCTGACCACGTGATCCACCCACCTCGGTCTTCCAAAGTGCTGGGATTACGGGTGTGCACCACCGCACCTGGCCGGAAATACAGGACATATTTAGGGAAATCCACAGCCATTGGCAAATGTGATAGGTTGGGTGGGAGGGGAAGTCTATCAAGCAGAGAGCAAGGATAAGTGCCCCCAAATTTGCTAATAAACCCTGTCATTTTTTCCTTTTGACTCCAAAATCACACTTAACAGCCCAGGTAAAATTTAAAATAAAAAACAAAAATTTGAGATCTGAGGTGCCATCCTCAAAATGCCAGAGTTATTTATAAAAATATAAAAATATCTATAGTCCTTACAAAATAACATTCACAATGTTCATAATACAAATCAATATTGCTTAATAAATAAAGAAATGTAAAAAGTGCCACATTCTAAAAAGAAAAGATAATAAAGTGGAAACCAATCTGAGATCATGTAAATAGCAGACTATGACATTAAAATAGCTGTTATAACGTTCTTCAATGAGGTAAAAAATTTCTAGCTATAAATGAAACCATAGAAAATCTTAGCAGGGAAACAAACTACAAACAATAGAAACCCTAATATTAAAGAAAAATATATGTTAATTAAAATGATGGGATAACTTGAGAGTATAATAGTGATAAAAGAGAAAAATCAATAAACTTGGAAGTGATGGTAAATACACCTCTGATTAGATTGTTATGTTCCCATTTTCATGCTCTTCAAAATATATTCTAATTTCTCTTGTGATATGTTGATCTATGGATTATTTTAAAAGGTGTTATTTAATTTCAAAACATTAGATATTTTCCAGATCTCTTTATGTTATTGATTTTTAATTTAGAGAACATACTTTATATAATTTTAAATCCCCCTAATTTCATATGTGTTAATTTTATTGCTTAAATATGGTCGATTTTGGCGAATATATTTGTGGACTGAAAAAAAACACAAAGAATTCTGTTACTGGTCAGAGGTTCCTATGGTTTTTGATTAGGTGTATTTATTTGATAGTGTTGTTGAAGTTTCCTATATACTTTCTTTTTTTCCTATCCACTTGTGTTAACAATTACACATGTAATTGGGTAAAGAGTGTTGAAATACCTAATTACAATTATGGAGATATCTGTTTCCCATTTTGATAAAAATGTTGAAATATCCGATTATAATTGTGAAGATATCTATTTCTCCTTTTAGTTTTATTAGCTTTTTCACATTTTAAAACTTCAATACCTGAATATATAGGCTTCTTATGTTGTTATGTTTCTTTGATTGATTGATCACTTTATTATTATGAACTGTGTTTCTTAATCCCAGTATTTCTTGTATTGATGTCAATTTTATTTAGTATTTGTATAATCATTCCAGCTCTCTTTTGATTAGAGTTTGGTTAGTATTTGCATGTATATCTTTTACCATTCTTTCACTACTAGTCTATGTATATAGGTATGTTTAAAGAGGGTTTCATGTTGAAAGCAATAATATGTTCTTAAATTTTTATTTAATATTATAATCTCTTATTTTTTGTTAAGGCATTTAGACTATTTGCATTTGCTATAATTAAGAAGAAAGCTGAAAGCAGTGGTTCACACTGGTAATTGCAGTACTTTTTGAAGGCTGTGGTAGGAGGATTTCTTGAGACCAGGTTTTCAAGACCAGCCTGGGCAACAGAGCAAGACCCTGTCTCTACAAAAAGTTTAAAAATTAGCTGAATTTGATGGTGTGTGCCTATGGTCTTAGCTACCCAGGAGGCTAGGATGGGAGGATCACTCGAGCCCAGGAGTTTGAGGCTTCATTGGGTGACAGAGAAAGAAGAAAGTAGTGTATAAGTCTACTGTCTAGCTATTTGCGTTTCATTTGTTCCATTTGCCTTTTCCTCTTTCTTTTTCCCCCTATTCCTTAGCATTATTTTGGGTTAATTGAGTTTGACTGTGATCCAGTTTTATTAATTACCTTATTACCTTTTATTTTTCACTCTTTTTTATTTTTAGTGATTGAACCGGGGTTTAAAATATGCATCTTTAGTAATCATAGTCTTTATTCAAATAATGTATCATTTTACCTTACAATAAAAATTCATTATCTACCCCTTTTACTTTATAATGTTGTCATTCATTTTCCCCTTACATATGCTGTAAATCAGACAAGGCATCATTATTATTTTTATGTTAAAGAGCTAATTTTCACTAGATGAAAAAGCAAGACACGAATTTTTTTGCTGCATATCCACATATTTACCTACATATTCATAATTTTCAGCACTTATATGTATAGGTGTGAATTTCCATTTGGTATTATCTCATCCCACCTTTCCAGTGTTTCTTAACATTTTTCATAATGCATTCCTGGTTTTAATGAGTTATCTTGGCTTTGGTTTAAACTAAAAAAATTTAAAAATTAAAAAAACCTCTTATTTATGTGTAATTATTTCAAGACTTTTTTTTTTTTTTCTGAACAAAAACACCTACCACTGAAGAAATTCTTGGCACTCTGTCAGCATGCCAGGGACTGTGTTTACTCCACTCAACACCAGAGAAGTCTTCAGCGTTATTCAGCCAGTGACTGATGACTTCATAGTCCTATGCTTAGCATCTGCTTCCCTGGTCTACTCCTGGTAACAAAATAAGGTTAGGTTTACTGGAAGCAGTGCATTTACTTTGTGAGCACGCTCAGAAGGTGGTGTCTTGGGGTGGGTAACAGTAAAAATGAAGTCTCAACTGGAGACTTTTTTGTGTCTGGTCCCACTGAGAGACTCCAGAACACAAAATGACCCACAGATTCAGTGTCGCCTTGAACCAATGAAGCTGGCCATAATAGCTGCATGTCAGTTACTCCTTGGCTGAGGTTGGAGGGTAGGTGACAGTGTGAGTGATGTGGGTGATAAAGAATAGCCTCTAGGAAGACAGAGTCCCTGTTTGGTTGAAGAAAATTCTCCAGAGAATAGGTCAACCATGGTTGAGTGCGGCTCTTGTATAAAAACCTATGTGTGACTTTTCAGGCCCTACTATAGGCAATTACAAAGGATTTATGTGGCAATCCTCCCAGCATGAGCCTTGGTGTACAGCCAATGCATCACACTCTCCGAGTCAAGGACTCAGGACCCACTGGCTGGTCATACACTCACATATACATGCACTCTCAGTCCAGTGGCCTTCAATCCTAGGTCTCTTTAAGTGGGGCCCTTTGCCACGTTCTTCAAACACTTTTACTGAGGTTGCTTTATCTAGGAAGGTAGAAAGAGACTTTGCAGGCATTTTTCCCCATTCTGCCTCAATACTCCGTGCATTTTCACTAGCAGATATTTTGTTTACATTTCCCCCATGCCTGAGGTCCTTAAAAATTCAGGAGCCTTTGGTTCAGGCCTCCCTCAATAAAGATATGAAATTGCACATCTGCCCTGACCCCTTCACCATGAACATTTTCAAGGAGAAAAATGAAACAGAAGTCAACACTTTCTCCAGTTTAGACTCTTGCTTATTCCATTGTGGTAACTGATTAAAGGTTTTACCATTACTTCCATTGTTGGCTTGTTGCTTGAACTGGGTGTTCTGACACCTAGAAGCTCAGTTCCCTCACCAGCTCAGCTGAGCAGCTGACAGTGGGTAGGGCCACCAGCAGCTGGAGGGGATCTGAGTGTGATACTTGGAGCATCTACCATAACCACTTTCTGTTTTGTTTATTCACTCTAGTTTACTCTTCGTATTTTAAACATTAATTTCTTCATTTTTAATTGATATACAATAATTGTGTATGAGGTATAATGTGCTCTATGTATACATTGTAGAAAGATTCGGTCAAGCTGCTTGACCGAATTAACATATTCATCACCTCACCAAATTTTTTGCAGTGGGAATGTTAAAAACCTATTCTAGCAATTTTGTAATTATAATAAATTATTATTAATGTGGTCACTATGCAGCACAAGAGATCACTAAAATATATTCTTCCAGTCTAACTAAAGCCTTGCATCCTTTGAGCAATATATTTCTTTTCCCCATCTCTCCTTCTCCTCTAGCCTTTGGGATCCTCTAGCCTTTGGGAACCATCTTTCTACTCTCTGTTTCTATGAGACAAACTTTTCCAAATTCCACAGATGTTTGTGAGATCATAAAGTATTTATCTTTCTGTGCCTGGCTTATTTCCCTCGGCATAATGGTCCTCCAGGTATATCCGTGTTGTCACAAACGACAGGGTTTTTTTTTTTTTTAAGGTTGTATAGTATTCCTGTGTGTATATATACCATATTTTCCTGATCCATTCATTTGTTCATGGTCATGGAGATGTTTCCATTTTTTTTCATTTGTTTGTTTTTTTGGCTACTGTGAAAAATGCAAGAATGAATATGGAAATGCAGATATCTATTTGTGGTACTGATTTCATTTTCTTTGAATATATACACAGTAGTAGAGTTGCTGGATCATATGGTAATTCTATTTTTACTTTTTTGTAGAACCTCCATACAACTTATCATAATGGCTATCCTAATTTGTATTCCCACCAACAGTGTGCAAGTGTTCCCATTTCTCCACATTCTCACCAAAATTGGTTACCATTTTTCTTTCTGATTATAGCCATTCCAGTCTAACAGGAGTAAATTATGTCTCATTGTGGTTTTAATTTAATTTCCCTAATGGTTAGTGATATTGAGCACATTTTATTTTATTTATTTATTTATATATTTTTATTATTATTATACTTTAAGTTCTGGGATACATATGCAGAATGTGCAGGTTTGTTACATAGGTGTGCATATGTCATGGTGGTTTGCTGCACCCATCAACACATCATCTACATTGGGTATTTCTTCTAATGCTATCCCTCCCCTTATCACCACTCCCTAAAAGGCCCCAGTGTGTGATATTCCCCTCCCTGTGTCCGTATGTTCTCACTATTCAGATCCCACTTATGGGTAAGAACATGCAGTGTTTGGTTTTCTGTTCTTGTGTTAGTTTGCTGAGAATGATGGTTTCCAGCTTCATATATGTCCCTGCAAAGGACATAAACTCATTCGTTTTTATGACTGCATAGTATTCCATAGTGTATATGTGCCACATTTTATTTATCCAGTCTAACATTGATGGGCATTTGGGTTGGTTCAAAGTTTTTGCTATTGTAAATAGTGCTGCAACAAACATACATGTGCATGTGTCTTTATAGTAGAATGATTTATAATCCTTTGTGTATATACCCCTTAATGGCATTACTGGGTCAAATGGTATTTCTGGTTCTAGATCCTTGAGCAATCGCCACACTGTCTTCCACAATGGTTGAACTAATTTACACTCCCATCAACAGCATAAAGCATTCCTATTTCTCCACATCCTCTCCAGCATCTGTTGTATCCTGACTTTTTAATGATCGTCATTTTAACTGGCATGAAATGGTATCTCATTGTGGTTTTGGTTTGCATTTCTCTAATGACCAGTGATGATGAGTTTTTTTTTTTTTTTCATATGCTTGTTGGCTGCATGAATGCCTTCTTTTGAAAAGTGTCTGTTCATATCCTTTGCCCACTTTTTGATGGGGTTTTTTGTTTGTTTGTTTTCTTGTAAATTTGTTTAAGTTCTTTGTAGATTCTGGATATTAGCAATTTGTCAGATGGATCAATTACAAAAATTTTCCCTTATTCTGTAGATTGGCTGTTTACTCTGATGATAGTTTATTTTGCTGTGCAGAAGCTCTTTAGTTTAATTAGATCTCATTTGTCAAGTTTAGCTTTTATTGCAATTGCTTTTGGTGTTTTAGTCATGAAGTCTTTGCCCATGCCTATGTCCTGAATGGTGTTGCTTGGTTTTCTTCTAGGGTTTTTATGGTTTAGGCCTTATCTTTAAATCTTCAATCCATGTTGAGTTAATTTTTGTATAAGGTGTAAGGAAGGGGTCCAGTTTCAGTTTTCTGCATGTGGCTAGCCAATTTTTCCAACATCATTTATTGAACTGGGAATCCTTTCCCCATTGAACGTTTTTGTCAGGTTTGTCAAAGATTAGGTGGTTGTAGATGTATGGTGTGATTTCTGAGGCCTCTGTTCTGTTCCTTTGGTCTATATATCTGTTTTCGTACCAGTACCATGCTGTTTTTGTTACTGTATCCTTACAGTATAGTTTGAGGTCAGGTAGTGTGGTGCCACCAGCTTTGTTTTTTTTGCTTAGGATTGTCTTGGCTACACGGGCTCTCTTTTGGTTCCATATGAAATTTAAAGTAATTTATTTGAATTCTGTGAAGAAAGTCAATGATAGCTTGATGGGAATATCATTGAATCTATAAAATATTTTGGGCATTAAGGCCATTTTCACGATATTGATTCTTCCTATCCATGACCATGGAATATTCTTCAATTTGTTTGTTTCCTGTCTTATTTCCTTGAGCAGTGGTTTGTAGTTCTCCTTAAAAAAGTCCTTCACATCCCTTGTAAGTTGGATTCCCAGGTATTTTATTCTCTTTGTAGCAATTGTGAATGGGATTTTGCTCATGATTTGGCTCTCTGTTTGCCTATCGTTGGTGCATAGGACTGCTTGTGATTTTTGCACATTGATTTTATATCCTGAGACTTTGCTGAAGTTGCTTATCAGCTTAAGGAGTTTTTGGGCTTAGACAATGGGTTTTTCTAAATACACAATGGGGTCATCTGCAAACAGAGACAATTTGATTTCCTCTCTTCCTATTTGAATTCCCTTTATTTCTTTCTCTTTCCTGATTGCCCTGGCCAGAACTTCCAATACTATGTCAGATAGGAGTGGTGAGAGAGGGCATCTTTGACTTGTGCTGGTGTTCAAATGGTATGCTTCCAGTTTTTCCCATTCAGTATGATATTGGCTGTGGGTTTGTCATAAATAGCTCTTATTATTTTGAGATATGTTCCATCAATACCTAGTTTATTGAGTGTTTTTAGCGTTAAGGGGTGTTGAATTTTATTGAAGGTCTTTTCTTCATCTATTGAGATAATCATGTGGGTTTTGTCATTGGTTCTGTTTATGTGATGGATTACATTTATTGATTTGCGTATGTTGAACCAGTCTTGCATCCCAAGGATGAAGCCAATTTGATCATGGTGGATTAGCTTTTTAATGTGCTGCTGGATTTGGTTTACCAGTATTTTATTGAAGATTTTTGCATCAATGTTCATCAGGGATATTGGCCTGAAATTTTCTTTTTTTGTTGTGTCTCTTCCAGGTTTTGGTATCAGGGTGATGCTAGCCCCATAAAATGAGTTAGTTAGGAGTCTCTCTTTTTCTATTCTTTAGAATAGTTTCAGAATGAATGGTACCAGCTCCTTTTTGTACTTCTGGTAGAATTCAGCTGTGAATCCATCTGGTCCTAGGAGGATTTTACTTTAGGGATACTATTCTTCTATTTCATTCAGTTTATCTAATTTTATAATACCCTTTTTTGAAATTCAAGAACAATACTTTTACATCTCATACTTTTATGGAAACAAGTTTATATTATTTTAGGAAGCAGGTTTATTAGAATAAATTTTTGAGCTTCATAATCATAAAGATTCCTCTTTGATTATTTACATAAAGTGTTAAAAAAATAGGCAATTTTTGGCTTTGTCTCCCTGCTCACAACTACAATATGAACTTCTTTTCTCTGAACTCCTATTATTCTTGTGCTGCTCAGTGTGACTTCTATTGCCCACTCTTTTAACTCAGTAGTAGTGTTGCCTGGAGAGAGAATGTTATTGGTCTGTTATGAGAAGTCATGTGACGAAGGTATCTCAAGACTCTTCAGAATGTCATCGGTAGCTCATATTTCCCTGTGAATTTTTGTGTGCACACTCTTCCCAGTTTCAGCTGCTGTCAACAACTTGCCTTACTACCAATTCCAGTGAATGTTTGTTGGCTATTTTGTAGTTGTCCTGTTTTCAGATTCCCTGTCTGTTTCCTCAGCTTTCTTCCAAATGTATTCTCATGCTATGCAAATCTCATTGCTCTCAGAAGTTTGTCTACATTTTCTGATTTTCTGGGGAAATGTTATCACTTATCTTTTTTGTAGACGTCATGGAGTATTAGTTTCACTGCCCTAGTTACTCTGTCAGCTTTTATGGGGAACTTGGAGTAATTTGAAAATATTGAATTTTTCTCAGTGTTTTCTTATATCTTTTTTAAGCCCTGAGAGTAAAACAAAATACACTAAGGGTGTTAATAGGCCAATGTTCATAGTTTAATTTTCCAAATTAAAAATCAATATCCATAGACAGCAAAAGTGAAAATAAACATATGGGGCTATATCAAACTAAAAAGCTTCTTTACAGCAAAGGAACAATCAAAAGAGTGAAGACATAAACTATGGAATGGCAAAAACTGTTTCCTAATCATACATCTAATAAGGGGTTAATATCCAAATTCCATAAGGAACTCAAACAACTCAATAGCAAGAAAATAAATAACAGTTAATGAATCGTCAAAGTAGAAGAAAAGACATTTTCCCAAAAAAGAAACACAAATGACCAACAGGTACAGAAAAAACTGCTCAACATCATTCATCATCAGGAAAACACAAATTAAAATCAGGAGATATCACCTTACTCCTGTTAGAATAGCTATTACCAAAAAGACAATTGATGATAAATGTTGATGAGAATGTGGAGATGAAGGAACTCTTGTACACTGGTGATGGGAATGAAAATTAGGACAACCATTATGAAAAACTGTATGAAAGTTCCTCAAAAAAACTAAACATAGAACTACCACATGAGTTGGCAATTCCACTACCAGTTTTATATCCAAAGGAAATGAAATTAGTACCTCAAAAAGGTATCTGTATTCCCATGTTCATTTCAGCATTACTCACAATAGTCAAGATATTGAATCAACATAAGCATCCATCAATAGATGAATACATAAAGACAATGTAATACATATACAAAATTAAACAATGTTCACCCATAGTAAAAGAAAATCCTGTCATCTGCAATGACATGGACATAACTGGTGGACACTATGCTAACTGAAATAAGCCAGGCACAGAAAGATAAACACTTTATGGTCTCCCTTGTATGTGGAATCTAAACAATCAAACTCATAGAAGCAGACAGTGGAATAGTGGTCACAGAAGCTGCAGTATGCTGGCAACGGGGAGATGATGGTCAAAAGGTACAAAATTTCAGGTACTGAGAAGGAGTCAGTTCAAGAGATCTATTGTACAACAAGGTGACTATGGTTAATGACAATGAATTGTATTCTTTGAAATTGCTGAAGAGTATTTTTCTTTTTTTTTCTTTTTGGAGACGGAGTCTCGCTCTGTCGCCCAGGCTGGAGTGCAGTGGCCGGATCTCAGCTCACTGCAAGCTCCGCCTCCCAGGTTTATGCCATTGTCCTGCCTCAGCCTCCCGAGTAGCTGGGACTACAGGCGCCCGCCACCTCGCCCGGCTAGTTTTTTGTATTTTTAGTAGAGACGGGGTTTCACAGGGTTAGCCAGGATGGTCTCGATCTCCTGACCTCGTGATCCACCCGTCCTGGCCTCCCAAAGTGCTGGGATTACAGGCTTGAGCCACCACGCCCGGCCAGGAGTATATTTTAAGTGTTCTTACAAAGGTTAATAAGTATGTGTAGCAATATACATGTTAATTAGGTCAATTTAGTCATTCCAAAATGTGTACATTTTCAAAACATCATATGCACTATATATATATGTATGTATACACACACAATATTTGTCAACTTAAAAATATATGAATAAATTTTAGAAAAAGATTTTAGAAAAAAACTTAAATTTTCTAATTTTAGAAAAAAAAGTGGGGGGGAGATTTCATAAGTTCCAAATTTTATAATTTCAAATATAAGATAAAAGTGGCATCACACATCAGAGAGAAAAAGATGTACAATTCAATAAGAAGGCTACTGGATTGCCATCTGAAAAATAAAATAAAATTGGATTAAAATGTTAATATTTACCACTGGAACTCTATGGATATGATAGGTACATATACTTCAAAACATTGTGCATATATATATATATATATATATATATATATATACACACACATATAAATGCCTGAGACATCTATCTGTACTTCACTTAGTTTATTGCACTCTTCTTGAAAAAGGCAGACATCCTCTACTCTAATTCCAGATCTAGTTTCTGTCCATGCAACCAGTGTTTGAGAACAATACGTTTATTTTTGTTTCTCAAATGCACCCCAGTCTCTCTGATCTTCAGGCCTTGTCATGTGTTGCTTCGACAAATATTAAATATTTTTAGTATAAAAAAAATAAAATGGCTCACACCCGTAATCCCAGCACTTTGGGAGGCTGAGGTGGGCGGATCACGAGGTCAGGAGATCGAGACCATCCTGGCTGACATGGTGAAACCCCATCTCTACTAAATATACAAAAAAAAAAAAAAAAAAAAAAAATTAGCCGTACATGGTGGCGGGTGCCTGTAGTCCCAGCTACTCAGGAGGCTGAGGCGGGAGAATGACATGAACCCAGGAGGCAGAGCTTGCAGTGAGCTGAGATTGGGCCACTGCACTCCAGCCTGGGTGACAGAGCCAGACTCCATCTCAAATAAATAAATACATAAATAAATAAAACCAATAAAATGTTTTGGATGAACTGATTCTTAAATTTACTTTTTTTGCCTGAAATTCAAATTTAACTGAGCGACCTGCACTGCTATTGCTATATTTAGCAGCCTTTCTATTTTCCTTATCACTGAAAACGACTTTAAAACCCAGCTTAGAACTCACTCACTCTCAAAGAAGTCTCATTTATGTGTAACTTAAACTCCTAATGTATACCAAAATCACAGCAGGATAGATTTACTGAATAAATCTGAATATGTTTATATAGATTTTTTTTTCATGCAAAGGCCCAAGATTTTGAATATATAGCCATACTTTTGATAAGGGATAATGCAGTGTCTCACATAATGTCTTATAAAATAGGCTTTAATTTTAAACAGTTTTTAAAATAATCACACTTACTCTTTAAGTTAGAAACATACTGTTTGTTATGTTTTGTACCAGACCTGAATACAGTCAAATCTAAAGGCAATTTTCCTTGGTAAGACAATTATTATTTTTCGCCAGCTGACATATTTTAATACATGTAGTCCTAATATCTTATATGCTGTGTTTTCACAAGTATTTATTCTCATTCATAAGCAGAAAATGGCCATGAACTCTATAAGACATTTTCTAAAAGCTAATGCAATGAGAACAGAATAGCACCACAAATACCGATATTGGCAAGATATTACTATTCTATAATTATTTTAGAGTAATCGCTGATGTTTAGGTTGTTTACATTTTAATTGAATATTTTTCTATCATAGCAGAAAATGTTCAAGGTGCAACTATTTCTTTAAAAGTAAGGCCTAGCCAGTTTTCCCTGAAGCTTGATCTTTTAATAAGCTTATTTTCCCTTATGCACACTATACCATCAACATATTTACACACAGTTAAAAGAAAATGTAAGCTGGGCCTGGTGGCTTACACCTGTAATCCTAGCACTTTGGATGGCCAAGGCCGGGGAATTGCTTGAAGTTGGGAGTTTGAGACCAGGCTGGCCATCATGGTGAAACCCCTCTCTACTAAAAATACAAAAATTAGTTGGGCATGATGGCGCATACTTGTAATCCCAGCTACTGGGGAGGCCCTAGAATCTCTGAAACCCAGGAGGCGGAGGTTGCAGTGAGCCAAGATGGCGCCACTGCACTCCAGCCTGGGCGACAGGTCAAAGCTGCCTCTCAAAAAAAAAAAAAAAAAAAGAAAGAAAGAAAGAAAAAGAGACAGAGAGCGAGAGAGATTCATGTTAAGATACACAAGCAAAAACCAACCAACCAACAAACAAAACAAAACTAAGAAAAATCCAACTCTTTTAAATGTTGATGTTTATTTTTTATTTTTTGAGACGGAGTCTCGCTCTGTCACCCAGGCTGGAGTGCAGCGGCACAATCTCGGCTCACTGCAACCTCCGCCTCCCGGGTTCACGCCATTCTCCTGCCTCAGCAGCCCGGGTAGCTGGGACTTGGCACGTGTCACCATGCTTGGCTAATTTTTTGCATTTTTAGAAGAGATGGGGTTTCACGGTATTAGCCAGGATGGTCTCGGTCTCCTGACCTCATGATCCGCCCGCCTCAGACTCCCAAAGTGTTGGGATTATAGGTGTGAGCCACTGCGCCCCGCCCTCAAGTTCGTTTTTAATTCTGCTTTCCAAACACTCTTTCCGAAAGAGAAAAGCTATGAGCTGAGTAATGTTACAAAAAGTTGCTACATGATGTTGGCTGTGAAATAAAGTACCTTGATTGCATCCAAATGACAATGATAAGTTTAGGAGAAAAAAAAAACCATCAAAATAAATTCTGTTAAAATGTTTCTGAGTTTGATTTTCCACCTAATGCTGAGTAGAGATTTTTTTTTTTTTTTTTTTTTTTTTTTTTTTTTTTTTTAAGTTCACAGTTTTGTGGGAAGATTGCTCTAATGCTCAAAAGGAATTCCGGAATAAGATATATAACTACTTATTCTTCCATGGGATAAATGATACTGTCAAATGATGAAGAAATCACCACTCAATATTTGAAAGGAAAAAAAAATGTTGTGCTTATTGCTTACTATAGCAAAGAGAGCTATGCTGGTCAGGTATAGCCTCTCCAAAAAGAGCAAGCTGCTGGATTTATACTGGAATTTTTGGAAGCTTAAAAGTCAGAGACTGGTGACCTTTCAGAGGTTTAAGTAGGTTGACATTCGCTGCCAAAATGTGATTACTCCAATACAATTGTACTCATTTGATTGACACTCAGAATTGTGTTTATGGGAGTGAGTCCATACATATTGCTTGGCTTTCTGAAGTGAAAGCTGTTAATAATTGGTTTTCCAGAAAGAAAGAAAG
>NW_022143000.1:0-5221 GCF_007565055.1 Rhinopithecus roxellana | reverse complement strand
ACTTTTTTTTTTTTTTTTTTTGAGATGGAGTCTCGCTCTGTCACCCAGGCTGGAGTGCAGTGGCCGGATCTCAGCTCACTGCAAGCTCCGCCTCCCGGGTTTACGCCATTCTCCTGCCTCAGCCTCCGGAGTAGCTGGGACTACAGGCGCTGGCCACCTCGCCCGGCTAGTTTTTTTTTTTTGTATTTTTTAGTAGAGACGGGGTTTCACTGTGTTAGCCAGGATGGTCTCGATCTCCTGACCTAGTGATCCACCCGTCTCGGCCTCCCAAAGTGCTGGGATTACAGGCTTGAGCCACCGCGCCCGGCTACCATGGGCACTTTTTTATTCCTCAGGCTTACCAAGCTCAGTTGCATCTTAGAGAATTTGTTCTTGCTGTTTCTTCTGCCTGGAATACATGTTTCCCAATCTTTTAAGACTATTGTTATCTGTAGGTTTCGTCTCGGATGTCACATCTGAGAGAGGTTTTCCTTGACCACTGTAGCCAAAGTAAATGTTGATCACTGAAGGAATAAGGGAGTGAATGAATGGAGTGGTGCAGAGTTGATAATAAAGGCTAATTCACTATATATCTCCAAGCAAATCAGTTTGTAATGCTTTTCCTGCCTAAAATCTATACAGCTGATTCACAAATACTTGGTTGACAGGTTTTAGATACCTTGTGGCTCATCAGCTTATATGTTGTTGGGGCCAGAATGTATTCTTACACTTCATTCCAATTTGATTTTACAGAAGAGTTGGGGTTTTTATTTTTCTTTTAATTAAGAGGGCTGTGAAATTGTTACCTATAACTTTAAATCTCATTTAATTCCTCCCAATAGGATTTAAGATGGATTGGCATCAAAATTCACTTCTTTAACAAAAGTGCTTCATGACTTTAATAAAATATTGGAGAGTGGTAGGATCCATGGAAGCACTTTACAAAAACTTGTGATAGGAAGTTTTGATGATGAGCAGACTTTGCAACAATTGGAGTTGCAAAATGAACCAATTTTACAATGCTTCCAGAATGCAGTTAGTGAAACAAAGATGAAGATATCAGTCTTCTCCCAGGGAGTGAACAGGAGTGTGAAGAGGATGGTTCAGAGATAGAGGCTGATAGCCAGAGGACCTAGAAGATTTAGAGGAGGAGAGGAAGTGTCAAATATGGGTGGTGACAATCCTGAAGTGAGTGAGAGCAAACTCAAGCAAATTCGATCTGAAAAAGCCCAGTTTTCAGTGATGAGGATTCTGACCTTGACTTTGATATCAACAATTTTGGAACAGCAGAGCAAGGTACAAAACAAAGGACATGGGAAACCAAGAGACAAGCATAGTAGATGAGAAACTCTTCCAACTCTTTGAAACGAAGTCTTATTTAGAAAACAGAGAAAAAGAAGAGGAATGAAAAAATGATGATGATGATGATGAGGTGGATGATACTGATTGTTTTTTAAGATAGTGATTCTGATGAAGGTGAAGGGGGACTGTTTGGAAGTAAAAAACTTAAAAGTTTTGAGAGAGGAGAGAGCACTTTCTTCCTCCTCAAATTAGCTTTTGTTCTGTTTTCCTAGGAGAGATGTAATTGTAGTTAGAAGATTTACAGCTAAGAAATACTGTGCTCTATCTTACCAGTTATAAATGAATCTGTACTTCCATTCAGTTTATGTTTCATTTGTTCCTCTAATCATTTTATGGTAGTATTTTTAGTTGCCAATTTCACCTAACAACTATTTTTGGCTTACAGTATTATTAAATTAGAAAGTAATGTAGACATACAGTATACATACAAATATATATGCATGTGTTAATGATGTATTTTCTATTCCTAATTAATAGTTTAAAAATTTTTATTTTAGTCAGGTAAAAAAAAAGTTCCAGAAATATGAAGTACAAAGATTTTTTGGATCCAGTTGAAAGTGATGAAGACATAGCAAGTGATCATGATGATGAGCTGGGTTCCAACAAGATGATGAAATTGCTGAAGAAGAAGCAGAATAAGCATTTCTGAAATGTGAGTATTTTGAACCATCCTTTGCAATGTGAGCTGAATTGCCCAATTATGTATTTGTACTTGTGGTTTTCACATATGTTTGTTTTAAGAAGTTAGATTCTCCTATCAGATATTCTCAAGATAGCAGAGGAAAGTCTCTGGATTTAAAGGGACATTAGAGGTCAGTTAATGAAGAAAAAATATTACTGGCAGTAGCAATCAAACTTTCTTACCAGGAACTTTGATTTGGTTTTGTGCCCCCAAAATCCTGTTATTTTTGTGAGATAGGAAGTTTTTATTATAGATTGATGAATAATTTATTTCTATATATTGGACACTTTTTGTTTCTGTTTCTTCCATAGCATTTCACTGAAATGATACCTTCTCTTCCTTAATACCTGAATGATTTTGGAAGTTCTGAGTATTTGGTTGCATTAGGCATATAAAAGAAGAACTTTTGAGAACTTTATAATAACATTATTATAATATGTTTCCTTTTGTTTTTCTAATGGAAAGCAGAATACTTCTTTTGATAAGAGTTTTGGTATTGTAGGGATGAAGATGATGACCTGGAAGAAAGTGAAGACAGTAAACAATGTAAAGAAAGCTTGAAAAGAGTGACCTTTGCTTTGCCAGATGGTGAGGCAACTGAAGATGCAGGTGTTTTAAATGTAAAGAAAAATTCTGATGAAGTTAAATCCTCTTTTGAAAAAAGACAGGAAAAGATAATTAGAATTTAAGGAAGTTTTAATATGCTTGACATGATTTTGGAACTGACAGACTACTAACAAATACTCCCTATTTTTCTTTTCTTCTTTTTTTTTTTTTTTTTTTTTTTTTTATGGAGGCTTGCTCTGTCACCTAGGCTGGAGTGCAATGGTGCGATCTCGGCCCACGGAAGCCTCTGCCTCCTGGGTTCAAGTGATTCTGCCTCAGCCTCCTGAGTAGCTGAGACTAGAGGTGCTTTCCACAATGCCTGGCTAATTTTTGTATTTTTAGAAGACATGGGGTTTTACCATGTTGGCCAATCTGTTCTTGAACTCCTGACCTCAGGTGATCCTGCAGCCTCGGCCTCCAAAAGTGCTGAGGTTACAGGCGTGAGCCACTGTGCCTCAGCCTTCCCTATTTTTCTTTAACTATTAACCATTCTTTGAAAACAATATCTTGGCCAGGTGCAGTGGCTTACGCCTATAATCCTAGCACTTTGGTAGTCTGAAACGGGAGGATCACTTGAGCTCAGGAGTTCAAGACCAGCCTGGGAAACATAGTGAGACCTTGTCTCTACAAAAGATAGAAAAATTAGTGGGGCATGGTGCTGTGTGCCTGTAGTCCAGCTACTTGGGTGGCTGAGGCGGGAGGATCACTTGAGCCCAGGAGGTCTATGCTGCAGTGAGCTACGATCACATCACTGCTCTCCAGCCTGGTGGTGGAGCAAGATCCTGCCTTAAAACAAACAGACAAACAGAAAACGAAAATCTTGCTGCTACTCTCTAAAGCAAAAGCACACTATATAGAGATGCCATACGGAAAGATCTGATTTGCAAAAATCAGTGCCTGCATTACCCAGCCTATAGCGTTCAATTTGGGGCCTGTGTGTAAAATGGTTGTTTCTTTTCTCTCTCCTTATGTCTTTATATGTATAGCATGTCTCTCCTGACAAAGCTGTCCTGAAGCCTCTTGTGACTGTTTTCACTGCTCTGGAGGATACGCCTGTGTCTTTAAGGTGCTCCACAGATTTTGGTGAGTGCCAAAAAATCGTAATTTTAATTAATACCATGACAAACATATCTTCCAAACTATGTCGTGATTTCAGACAAGTGAAATTTCATTTAATTTTAGTAGATGTAGTCTGGCTCCAATAATTTGGCTATGTTATTTGTCCAATCTTAACATTTATTATAATAAAAATAAGAATAGTGCCAGGCATAGTAGCTCACACTTGTAATCCCAGCACTTTGGGAGGCTGAGGAGGGAGGATTGCTTGAGCCCAGGAGTTTGAGACCAGCCTGGCAACATGGTGAAACCCCATCTCCACTAAATTTTTAAAAATTAGCTGGATGTGGTAGCATGAGCCTATAGTCTCTGCTACTCGAGGGGCTGATAGGGGATGATCGCTTGAGTCCAGGAGTTCAAGGCTGCAGTGAGCTAGGATTGGACTGTGACACTTCAGCCTGGGCAACAGAGCTGAGAATAGGCAAATAAACGATAACAAGAATGTCAAAAGATTATTTTTAAAATCTGCAAATCTAATTAAATTCATCATTGTCAGATTATCCTTAGAAGATAAATTCTAAGGAAAAAACATAAAGTATCAATGAGTTGGTGTCCTCCCATCCCACTCCTCCCACCCTCCCCCCACAAAAAAGAAAGAAAGGTTTGGTTTTGCTTTGAAATTAAATCAGACCTTCAAGTGAAGTTTTCAGTAAATCACAAATAATTTATTGCAATTTCCCATATAAAGAATCAATAGAACTTTCAAACTTTTTTTTTGAAACTGTTAGAACATGAAAACCCAACCAAACCTGACAAAGGTACCTGACAAAGGTAGCATTAAAACACACTCTCTCTCATTCATGACTCGTGATGCAGACGCAGCCCAGTGGAAAAATTATGCCGCACAACCACATGAACCTTATTCTTTGGATCACTATTAGAAGATCTGGTACGATTCCTGGTTGCAAGACGTTAAGGAGAAAATACACGGTTCCCTCCATATATGTTGGAAAGACATTTGATAAAATTCAATATTTATTTCTAATTTTTTTTTTTTTACTCCTATATGGATTATAAATACATCTAGCCAAAAGCTGCCAGCATGATGATGGGTGAAATTCTACAAACATCCCTTTAAGATCCGGAATAAGATAAAAGGTCCAGTGTTACAGTTACCCCTGTTAATTAACACTAACAGTTATTAATCACATAAGCCAGTGAAACTACAAAAGATAAGAGATTAGGAAAACTACCAGGACCATGGTTCACACCTGTAATCCCAGCACTTTGGGAGTTCAGGAGCTCCCAGCACTTGAGCTCAGGAGTTTGAGACCAGCCTGGGCAATGTGGTGAGACCTCATCTCTGCCAAATACAAAATGAGCTGGGCATGTTATATGCACCTGTGGTCCCAGCTACTTGGGAGTCTGAGGTGAGAGGACTGCTTGAGCCTGGGAGGCTGAGGCTGCAATGAGCTGAGATGGTGCAACTGTCCTCCAGCCTGGGCAACAGAGCAAGACTCTATTTCAAACAAAAAC
>NW_022142999.1:0-6411 GCF_007565055.1 Rhinopithecus roxellana | reverse complement strand
TATACCTATATCTATTATGTCTATTATGTATATTTTATACTATATATAGTATATCTATTCTTCTATATTTTATACTATATCATTATATCTATTATGTCCATATTTGTACCTTTATTATTATATGTATTATGTCTATATTTTATAACTCTATCATTATACCTATTGTGTCTATATTTTAAACCTCTATTATATCTTTTATGTGTATATTTTATACCTATATCTACTATATTAGTCCATTTTATATACCTGTATCTATTATATCTATTAATTAATTTTATACCTATACCTATTATATCGATTATGTCCATATATTGTACCTTAATCTATTATAGTATTATGTATATTTTATACCTACAACTATATATCCATTATATCTATATTTTATACCTATATCTATTATATCTATTTTTATACCTATATCTATTATATCTATTATGTCTATATTTTATACCTATATCTATTATTAGTCTATATTTATATCTATATCTAGATATCTATTATGTCTATACTTTATACCTATATCTATTATGCTATTATGTGTATATTTTATACCTATATCTATTATATTTATTATGTCTATATTTATACCTATATCTATTATGTCTATTATGTCTGTATTTTATACCTATCTATCAAATCTATATGACTGAATTTATACCTTTATATATTATATTTTGTCTATATTTTATACCTACATCTATTATATCCATTATATCTATATTTTATACCTATATCTATTATATCTATATTTTTACCTATATCTTTTATCTATATATGTCTATATTTTATACCTATATCTACTATATCTATTATCTATACTTAAAACTATGTCTTTATGTCTATTATGTCTATTTTATACCTATATCTATTATATCTACATGACTATTTTATGCGTATATCTATTAAATTTATTATGCATATATTTCATACCTATATCTATCTTATCTATTATGTGTATATTTTATACTTATATCTATAATATCTATTATGTCTATGTTTTATATCTGTATCTATTATACCTCTTATGTCTACATTTTACACCTATATCTATTATATCTATTTTGTCTATATTTTATACCTATATCGATTATATCTATTATGTCTATATTTTATACCTATACCTATTATATCTATTATGTCTATATTTTATACCTATATTTATTATATATATTATGTCTCTATTTTATACCTCTATCTATTATATCTACTGTCTATATTTTCTACGTATATCTATTATATCTATTATGTCTATATTTTATATCTATGTCTATTATATCTACTATGTCTATATTTTATGCCTATTCTTATTATGTCTATTATGTCTACATTTTATAAATCTATTATATTTATTATGTCTGTATTGTATACCTATATCTATTATTTCTATTATATGTATATTTTATACCTATATATATTATATCTATTCTATCTAAATTTTATACCTATATCTATTCTATCTATTATGTCCATATTTTATACCTTTATCTATTATATCTATTATGGGTATATTTTATAACTCTATCAATTATACCTATTATGTCTATATTTTAAACCTCTATTATATCTATTATATCTATATTTTATACCTGTATCTACTATAACTATTACGTCTGTGTATATACCTATATCTATTATATCTATTATGTCTATATTTTATAGATATATCTATTATATCTATTATTACTAAATATTGTACCTATATCTATTATGTCTATATTAATACCTTTATCTATTATAACTATTATGTCTATATTTTATAACTATATCTGTTATAGCTCTTATGTTTTAATTTCAAACCAATATCTATTATATCTATTATATCTATATTTTATACCTATATGTATTATATCTATTATATCTATATTTTATACCTATATCTATTATATCTATTATGTCTACATTTTATACCTACATCTATTGTATCCATTATGTCTATATTTTATACCTACATCTATTATATCCATTATGTCTATATTTTATACCTATATCTATTACATCTATTATGTCCATATTTTATACCTATATCTATTATATCTATTATGTTTATATTTTTACCTATATATATTATGTCTATATTTCATACCTATATCTATTATATCTATTAGGTCTATATTTTATACCTATATATATTATACGTCCTATGTCTATATTTTATAGCTATATCTATTATATCTATTTTGTCTATATTTTATACCTATATCTATTATGTCTATATGTTATACCAATATCTATTATATCTATTATGTCAATATTTTATATCTTTATCTATTATATCTATTATGTCTATATTTTATACCTCTATCTATTATTTCTATTATGTCTATATTTTATACCTATATCTATTGTATACACTATATCTACATTTCATACCTGTATCTATTATATGTATATTTGATACCCATTTCCATAATATCTGTTATATCTGTATTTTATACCTATATCTATTATATCTCTTATTTCTATATATTATATCTATTACATCTATATTTTATAACTATATCTATCATATCTACATTTTATACCTGTATCTATTATATCTATTATGTCTATATTTTATACCTATATCTATTATGGCTGTATTTTATACCTTTATCTATTATATCTATTATGTCTATATTTCATACCTATATCTATTATAACTCTAATGTCTACATTTTAGAGGCATATCTATTATGTCTATATTTTATACCTATATCTATTATGTGTGTTTTTTATACCTATATCTATTATGTCTTTATTTTATACCTATATCTACTATATCAATTATGTCTATATTTTAAAACTGTATCTTTTATATCTATTATGTCTATACCTATATCTATTAGGTCTATTATGTCTATATTTTATACCTATATCTATTATATCTATTATGTTTATATTGTATACCTATGTCTATTATGTCTACATTTTATACCTATATCTATTCTGTCTATTATGTCTATATTTTATACCTATATCTATTATACGTCTTATGTCTATATTTTTTACCTATATCTATTATATTTATTATGTCTATATTTTATACCTATATCTATTATGTCTCTATTTTATACCAATATCTATTATATCATATATGTCTATATTTAATATCTTTTTTTTATACTTATATCTGTTATATCTGTTATGTCTATATTTCATACCTACATGTATTATATCTTTTATTGGTATATATTATACCTATATCTATTATATCTATTATGTCTATATTTTATACCTATATCTATTTTATCTATTCGGTGTATATATTATACCTATATCTATTATATCTATTATCTCTATATTTTACAACTATATCTATTATAACTATTATATCTATATTTTATACCTATATCTAATATAACTATATTTTATAACTATAAATATTATATCCATATTTTATACCTATATCTATTATATCCATTATATTTATATTTCATATTTTTATCTATTATATCTATATTTTATACCTCTATCTATTACATCTATTATATCTATATTTTATGACTATATCAATTATATCGATCTTTCATATGTATATCTATTATAACTATTATATCTATATTTTATACCTATGTCTATTATATCTACTCTGTCTATATTTTATACCTATACTTATTATATCTTGAATGTCTACATTTTATACATTTATCTATTGTATCTATTATGTCTATATTTTATACCTATATCTATTAGGTCTATTATGTGTATATTTTATACCTGTATCTATTATAATCCATATTTTATAACTCTCTGTATTATGTCTGTATTTTAACCTATCTCTATTATATCTATTATGTGTATATTTTACACCTATATCTATTATATCTATTACGTCTGTATTTATACCTATAGCTATTATGTCTAGATTTTATACCTATATCTATTATAACTATTATCTCTATATTGTATCACTATATCTTTTATATCTATTCTGTCCATATTTTATACCTATATCGATTATATCTATTAGGTCTATATTTTATACTTATATCTATTATATCTATTATGTGTATATTTTATACCTATATCTATTATATCTATTATGTCTATATATTATACCGATATCTATTATGTCTATTTTTCATACCTGTATCTATTATATCTGTTATATCTATATTTTATACCTATATATATTATGTCTATTATGACTATATTTTATACCTATATCTATTATATCAATTGTATCCATATTTTATATCTATATCAATTATATCTATATTTTCTACCTATATCTATATTATCTATTACATTTATATTTTATAACTATATATATTATATCTATATTTAATACCTATCTCAATTATAACTAATATATCTATATTTTATACCTATTATATCTGTATTTTATATGTATATCCATTATATCTATTATAGCTATATCTTATACCTGTATTTATTATCTCTATTATGTCTATATTTTATACCTATATCTATTATATATTATGTCTCTATTTAGACCCATATGTATTATATCTATTATCTATATTTATACTTGTATCTATTATGTCTATTATGTCTATATGTTATACCTATGCCTATTATATCTATGTTTTATGCCTATATCTCTTATATCTATATTTTATACCTACACTTATTATATCTATTATGTCTATATTTTATACCTATATGTATTATATATATTATGTCTATATGTTATACCTATATCTATTATGTCTCTTATATCAATATTTTATACCTATATTTATTTTATCTATTATGTCTATATTTTATACCTATATCTATTATATCTATTATGTCTATATTGTATACCTATATCTATTTTATCTATTATGTCTATATTTTATAGCTCTCTATTATATATTTTAAGTGTATATTTTATACCTCTATGTATTACAACAATTATGTCTAAATTTTATACCTTTATCAATTATACCTATTATGTCTATAATACATTTATGGAAAATATTATATCTATTTTGACTATTTGTATACCTACATCTATTATATCTATTATGTCTATATTTTATACCTATATCTATTATATCTATTATGTCTATACTTTTATACCTATATATATTTTATCTATTATGACTATATTTTATACCTATATCTACTATATCTATCATGTCTAATTTTTTACCTATATATATTATAACTGTTATGTCTATATTTTAGGGTATATCTATTATGTCTATATTTTATACCTATATTTATTATGTCTATATTTTATACCTCTATCTATAACATCTATTATGGTTATATTTTATACCTATATCTATTATATATATTATGTCTATTTTTATACCTATATCTACTACGTCTGTATTTTATAGACTATATCTATTATGTCTTTATTTTATACCTATATCTATTATATCTGTTATGTCTATATTTATTACTGTATCTATTATATCTATTATGTGTATATTTTGATACCGTATATCTATAATGTCTATATTTTATACCTATATCTATTATATCTATTATGTCTACATTTTATACCCATAATCCTGTTGTATATCTATTAAGTCTATATAGTTATACATATATATATGATATCTATTAGGTCTATATTTTATTACCTGTACTATTATAAATATTATGTCTATATTTTATAACTAGTATCTCTTATATCTATTTGTATATATTTATACCTATATCTTTTGTGTCCATATTTTATTACCTCTATGTATTCTATTACTATCTATATTTATATCTATGTCCATTATGTCTATATTTTATACCTATATCTATTATATCGATGATCTCTATATTTTATACCGACCCTCTGTATTATATATTTTATGCTTCTATATTATTAACCCTCGATCTATATATCTTAAAAAATTTTAATGTCTCACGTTCTACCTATGTCTATTATAAACATTAGGTGCATACTATTGTAAGACCTATATCTAGAAATACTATTTTGTATGGTAGCTTTAACCCTATATATATTTCTTCCATATTTTCTACGAGAATATATATATCTATATGTCATATTTTATTACTTATTCTATTTATCTATTAGGTCTGACATTTTATACGTATATCTGTATATTTACTATGATGTCCTTATTTATAGACATATCCATCATATCCTATGTGTCTTATATGTTATACTATATCTATTATATCTCTTATGTCTATATTTTTTACATATTAAAGAATATATGAGTCTATATTTTTTTACCTTTATCTATTATATCTATACTGTCTATATTTAATACCTATATTATTTTATCTATTAGTCTATATTTTATCCTATATATGTGATATCTTTATTGTCGATAGTTATACCCTTGTCATTAGATATAGTATATCTATTTTTCTACCTATATCTGATTAGATCTTATTTTATGACTATATCCATATCTCGTGTCTATATTGCATATCGATGATTCTGTATATCATTGTGTATGTATCCGGTATCTATTATATCAATTTGTCTAATTTTATTTCCTATATCTG
>NW_022142998.1:0-4226 GCF_007565055.1 Rhinopithecus roxellana | reverse complement strand
TCACAGAGTTACAACCTCTGCCTCAAGAAGCAGTTTGCTAACACTCTTTTCGTGGAATCTGCAAAGTGATATTTGGGAGCCTATTGGGGCCCATGGTGATAAGGGAAATATCCTCACATAATAACTAAAGAGAAGCTTTCTGAGAAACTGCATTGCCATGTGTGAATGCAACTCACAGAGTTACACGTTTCTCTTCTGTGATCTGTTTGTTAGCACAGTTTTCTGGAAATCTGCAATTAGATACTTCATAGCGCAAAGAACATTACAGTGACAAAGGAATATCCACAGAAGAAAACAAGAAAGAAGCTTTCTTAGAAACTTCTTGGTGATGTGTGAATTCATCTCACAGAGTTACACTTATGTTTCGTGGAGCAGTCCATTAACACTGTCTTTGAGGAATCTGAGAAGGGCTTCTTTGGATCACATTGAGGCCTACGCTGATAAAGGAAATTTCATCCGTTCAAAACGTGAAAGAAGCTTTCTGAGAAACTTCTTTCTGATCTGTGAGTTCATCTCACAGAGTTACAACCTCTGCCTCAAGAAGCAGTTTGCTAACACTCTTTTCGTGGAATCTGCAAAGTGATATTTGGGAGCCTATTGGGGCCCATGGTGATAAGGGAAATATCCTCACATAATAACTAAAGAGAAGCTTTCTGAGAAACTGCATTGCCATGTGTGAATGCAACTCACAGAGTTACACGTTTCTCTTCTGTGATCTGTTTGTTAGCACAGTTTTCTGGAAATCTGCAATTAGATACTTCATAGCGCAATGAACATTACAGTGACAAAGGAATATCCACAGATGAAAACAAGAAAGAAGCTTTCTTAGAAACTTCTTGGTGATGTGTGAATTCATCTCACAGAGTTACACTTATGTTTCGTGGAGCAGTCCATTAACACTGTCTTTGAGGAATCTGAGAAGGGCTTCTTTGGATCACATTGAGGCCTACGCTGATAAAGGAAATTTCATCCGTTCAAAACGTGAAAGAAGCTTTCTGAGAAACTTCTTTCTGATCTGTGAGTTCATCTCACAGAGTTACAACCTCTGCCTCAAGAAGCAGTTTGCTAACACTCTTTTCGTGGAATCTGCAAAGTGATATTTGGGAGCCTATTGGGGCCCATGGTGATAAGGGAAATATCCTCACATAATAACTAAAGAGAAGCTTTCTGAGAAACTGCATTGCCATGTGTGAATGCAACTCACAGAGTTACACGTTTCTCTTCTGTGATCTGTTTGTTAGCACAGTTTTCTGGAAATCTGCAATTAGATACTTCATAGCGCAATGAACATTACAGTGACAAAGGAAATATCCACAGATGAAAACAAGAAAGAAGCTTTCTTAGAAACTTCTTGGTGATGTGTGAATTCATCTCACAGAGTTACACTTATGTTTCGTGGAGCAGTCCATTAACACTGTCTTTGAGGAATCTGAGAAGGGCTTCTTTGGATCACATTGAGGCCTACGCTGATAAAGGAAATTTCATCCGTTCAAAACGTGAAAGAAGCTTTCTGAGAAACTTCTTTCTGATCTGTGAGTTCATCTCACAGAGTTACAACCTCTGCCTCAAGAAGCAGTTTGCTAACACTCTTTTCGTGGAATCTGCAAAGTGATATTTGGGAGCCTATTGGGGCCCATGGTGATAAGGGAAATATCCTCACATAATAACTAAAGAGAAGCTTTCTGAGAAACTGCATTGCCATGTGTGAATGCAACTCACAGAGTTACACGTTTCTCTTCTGTGATCTGTTTGTTAGCACAGTTTTCTGGAAATCTGCAATTAGATACTTCATAGCGCAAGAACATTACAGTGACAAAGGAATATCCACAGATGAAAACAAGAAAGAAGCTTTCTTAGAACTTCTTGGTGATGTGTGAATTCATCTCACAGAGTTACACTTATGTTTCGTGGAGCAGTCCATTAACACTGTCTTTGAGGAATCTGAGAAGGGCTTCTTTGGATCACATTGAGGCCTACGCTGATAAAGGAAATTTCATCCGTTCAAAACGTGAAAGAAGCTTTCTGAGAAACTTCTTTCTGATCTGTGAGTTCATCTCACAGAGTTACAACCTCTGCCTCAAGAAGCAGTTTGCTAACACTCTTTTCGTGGAATCTGCAAAGTGATATTTGGGAGCCTATTGGGGCCCATGGTGATAAAGGAAATATCCTCACATAATAACTAAAGAGAAGCTTTCTGAGAAACTGCATTGCCATGTGTGAATGCAACTCACAGTGTTACGCCAGTGTTTTTGGAGCCGTTTCTTAGGACTGTTTCCGTGGATTCCGAGAAGTGATATTTCAGATAGCTTTGAAGAATAGAAGGAGAAAGGAAATATCCTTCAAGAGAAAGCGGAACCAACTTTCTGAGAAACTGCTTTGTGATATGTGAATTCATTTCACAGTGTTCTATCACCCTTTCTCGGAGGAGTTTCCTAGCACTCATTTTGAGGAATCTCAGATGTGATGTCTTGGATATCATTAAATCGCATGCTGAATAAGGAACTATCCTCAGAGAAACCTGCAGAGAAGCCTTCTCAAAAACTTCTTTGTTGTGGGTGAATTCACCCCACAGATGTCCATCATTGTTTCCACTGAGAAACTTCCTAGCAGAATTTTCGCAGTATCTGCAATAGGACACACGGTGGCGCTCCAAGACCACAAATAACCTCGTCTTACTAAAGAAGAAGCTTTCTGAGAAACCGCTTTGTGATGTGTGAATTCAACTCACTAAGTTGCAGCTGTATTTCGTGGGGCCGTGGCCTAGCCCTATTTGTGTGGAATCTGAGAACAGATATTCCCGATCCCTTTGAAAACAATGGGGCCAATGGAAACATCTTCCAATAAAAATGAGAAAGAAGCTTTCTGAGAAACTTCTTTCTGATCTGTGAGTTCATCTCACAGAGTTACAACCTCTGCCTCAAGAAGCAGTTTGCTAACACTCTTTTCGTGGAATCTGCAAAGTGATATTTGGGAGCCTATTGGGGCCCATGGTGATAAGGGAAATATCCTCACATAATAACTAAAGAGAAGCTTTCTGAGAAACTGCATTGCCATGTGTGAATGCAACTCACAGAGTTACACGTTTCTCTTCTGTGATCTGTTTGTTAGCACAGTTTTCTGGAAATCTGCAATTAGATACTTCATAGCGCAAAGAACATTACAGTGACAAAGGAATATCCACAGAAGAAAACAAGAAAGAAGCTTTCTTAGAAACTTCTTGGTGATGTGTGAATTCATCTCACAGAGTTACACTTATGTTTCGTGGAGCAGTCCATTAACACTGTCTTTGAGGAATCTGAGAAGGGCTTCTTTGGATCACATTGAGGCCTACGCTGATAAAGGAAATTTCATCCGTTCAAAACGTGAAAGAAGCTTTCTGAGAAACTTCTTTCTGATCTGTGAGTTCATCTCACAGAGTTACAACCTCTGCCTCAAGAAGCAGTTTGCTAACACTCTTTTCGTGGAATCTGCAAAGTGATATTTGGGAGCCTATTGGGGCCCATGGTGATAAGGGAAATATCCTCACATAATAACTAAAGAGAAGCTTTCTGAGAAACTGCATTGCCATGTGTGAATGCAACTCACAGAGTTACACGTTTCTCTTCTGTGATCTGTTTGTTAGCACAGTTTTCTGGAAATCTGCAATTAGATACTTCATAGCGCAATGAACATTACAGTGACAAAGGAAATATCCACAGATGAAAACAAGAAAGAAGCTTTCTTAGAAACTTCTTGGTGATGTGTGAATTCATCTCACAGAGTTACACTTATGTTTCGTGGAGCAGTCCATTAACACTGTCTTTGAGGAATCTGAGAAGGGCTTCTTTGGATCACATTGAGGCCTACGCTGATAAAGGAAATTTCATCCGTTCAAAACGTGAAAGAAGCTTTCTGAGAAACTTCTTTCTGATCTGTGAGTTCATCTCACAGAGTTACAACCTCTGCCTCAAGAAGCAGTTTGCTAACACTCTTTTCGTGGAATCTGCAAAGTGATATTTGGGAGCCTATTGGGGCCCATGGTGATAAGGGAAATATCCTCACATAATAACTAAAGAGAAGCTTTCTGAGAAACTGCATTGCCATGTGTGAATGCAACTCACAGAGTTACACGTTTCTCTCTGTGATCTGTTTGTTAGCACAGTTTTCTGGAAATCTGCAATTAGATACTTCATAGCGCAATGAACATTACAGTGACAAAGGAAATATCCACAGATGAAAACAAGAAA
>NW_022142997.1:0-34222 GCF_007565055.1 Rhinopithecus roxellana | reverse complement strand
ATATCACTTTGCAGATTCCACCAAAAAAGTGTTAGCAAACTGCTTCTTAAGGCAGAGGTTGTAACTCTGTGAGATGAACTCACGATCAGAAAGAACTTTCTCAAAAGCTTCTTTCACGTTTTGAACGGATGAAATTTCCTTTCTCAGCGTAGGCCTCAATGTGATCCAAAGAAGCCCTTCTCAGATTCCCCAAAGACAGTGTTAATGGACTGCTCCACGAAACATAAGTGTAACTCTGTGAGATGAATTCACACATCACCAAGAAGTTTCTAAGAAAGCTTCTTTCTAGTTTTCATCTGTGGAAATTTCCTTTGTCACTGTAATGTTCATTGCGCTATGAAGTATCTAATTGCAGATTTCCAGAAAACTGTGCTAACAAACTGATCACTGAAGAGAAACGTGTAACTCTGTGAGTTGCATTCACACATGGCAATGCAGTTTCTCAGAAAGCTTCTCTTTAGTTATTATGTGAGGATAATTCCTTTATCACCATGGGCCCAATAGGCTCCCAAATATCACTTTGCAGATTCCACGAACAGAGTGTTAGCCATCTGCTTCTTTGGGCAGAGGTGTAACTCTGTGAGATGAACTCACAGATCAGAAAGAAGTTTCTCAGAAAGCTTCTTTCTCATTTTTATTGGAAGATGTTTCCATTGGCCCCATTGTTTTCAAAGGGATCGGGAATATCTGTTCTCAGATTCCACACAATAGGGCTAGGCCACGGCCCCACGAAATACAGCTGCAACTTAGTGAGTTGAATTCACACATCACAAAGCGGTTTCTCAGAAAGCTTCCCACTTTAGTAAGACGAGGTTATTTGTGTCTTGGAGCGCCACCGTGTGTCCTATTGCAGATTCTGCGAAAACTCTGCTAGCAAGTTTCTCAGTGGAAACAATGATGGACATCTGTGGGCTGAATTCACCCACAACAAAGAAGTTTCTGAGAAGGCTTCTCTGCAGGTTTCTCTGAGGATAGTTCCTTATTCAGCATGCGATTCAACGATATCCAAGACATCACATCTGAGATTCCTCAAAATGAGTGCTAGGAAACTCCCCCGAGAAAGGGTGATAGAACACTGTGAAATGAATTCACATATCACAAAGCAGTTCGAAGAAAGCTTGGTTCCGCTTTTCTTGGAGTATATTAGTTTCTCCTTCTATTCTTCAAAGCTATCTGAAATATCACTTCTCGGAATCCACGGAAACAGTCCTAAGAAACGGCCCCAAAAAACACTGGCGTAACTCTGTGAGTTGCATTCACACATGGCAATGCAGTTTCTCACAAAGCTTCTCTTTAGTTATTATGTGAGGATAATTCCTTTATCACCATGGGCCCCAATAGGCTCCCAAATATCACTTTGCAGATTCCAAGAAAAGAGTGTTAGCAAACTGCTTCTTGAGGCAGAGGTTGTAACTCTGTGAGATGAACTCACAGATCAGAAAGAAGTTTCTCAGAAAGCTTCTTTCACGTTTTGAACGGATGAAATTTCCTTTATCAGCGTAGGCCTCAATGTGATCCAAAGAAGCCCTTCTCAGTTCCCCAAAGACAGTGTTAATGGACTGCTCCACGAAACATAAGTGTAACTCTGTGAGATGAATTCACATCCAAGAAGTTTCTAAGAAAGCTTCTTTCTAGTTTTCATCTGTGGAAATTTCCTTTGTCACTGTAATGTTCATTGCGCTGTGATATATCTAATTGCAGATTTCCAGAAAACTGTGCTAACAAACTGATCACTGAAGAGAAACGTGTAACTCTGTGAGTTGCATTCACACATGGCAATGCAGTTTCTCAGAAAGCTTCTCTTTAGTTATTATGAGGATAATTCCTTTATCACCATGGGCCTCAATAGGCTCCCAAATATCACTTTGCAGATTCCACCAAAAAGTGTTAGCAAACTGCTTCTTAAGGCAGAGGTTGTAACTCTGTGAGATGAACTCACAGATCAGAAAGAAGTTTCTCAGAAAGCTTCTTTCACGTTTTGAACGGATGAAATTTCCTTTATCAGCGTAGGCCTCAATGTGATCCAAAGAAGCCCTTCTCAGTTTCCCCAAAGACAGTGTTAATGGACTGCTCCACGAAACATAAGTGTAACTCTGTGAGATGAATTCACACATCACCAAGAAGTTTCTAAGAAAGCTTCTTTCTAGTTTTCATCTGTGGAAATTTCCTTTGTCACTGTAATGTTCATTGCGCTATGAAGTATCTAATTGCAGATTTCCAGAAAACTGTGCTAACAAACTGATCACTGAAGAGAAACGTGTAACTCTGTGAGTTGCATTCACACATGGCAATGCAGTTTCTCAGAAAGCTTCTCCTTAGTTATTATGTGAGGATAATTCCTTTATCACCATGGGCCTCAATAGGCTCCCAAATATCACTTTGCAGATTCCACCAAAAAAGTGTTAGCAAACTGCTTCTTAAGGCAGAGGTTGTAACTCTGTGAGATGAACTCAGATCAGAAAGAACTTTCTCAAAAGCTTCTTTCACGTTTTGAACGGATGAAATTTCCTTTATCAGCGTAGGCCTCAATGTGATCCAAAGAAGCCCTTCTCAGATTCCCCAAAGACAGTGTTAATGGACTGCTCCACGAAACATAAGTGTAACTCTGTGAGATGAATTCACACATCACCAAGAAGTTTCTAAGAAAGCTTCTTTCTAGTTTTCATCTGTGGAAATTTCCTTTGTCACTGTAATGTTCATTGCGCTATGAAGTATCTAATTGCAGATTTCCAGAAAACTGTGCTAACAAACTGATCACTGAAGAGAAACGTAAACTCTGTGAGTTGCATTCGCACATGGCAATGCAGTTTCTCAGAAAAATTCTCTTTAGTTATTATGTGAGGATAATTCCTTTATCACCATGGGCCCCAATAGGCTCCCAAATATCATTTTGCAGATTAACGAACAGAGTGTTAGCCATCTGCTTCTTTGGGCAGAGGTGGTAACTCTGTGAGATGAACTCACAGATCAGAAAGAAGTTTCTCAGAAAGCTTCTTTCTCATTTTTATTGGAAGATGTTTCCATTGGCCCCATTGTTTTCAAAGGGATCGGGAATATCTGTTCTCAGATTCCACACAAATAGGGCTAGGCCACGGCCCCACGAAATACAGCTGCAACTTAGTGAGTTGAATTCACACATCACAAAGCGGTTTCTCAGAAAGCTTCCCACTTTAGTAAGACGAGGTTATTTGTGGTCTTGGAGCGCCACCGTGTGTCCTATTGCAGATTCTGCGAAAACTCTGCTAGCAAGTTTCTCAGTGGAAACAATGATGGACATCTGTGGGCTGAATTCACCCACAACAAAGAAGTTTCTGAGAAGGCTTCTCTGCAGGTTTCTCTGAGGATAGTTCCTTATTCAGCATGCGATTCAACGATATCCAAGACATCACATCTGAGATTCCTCAAAATGAGTGCTAGGAAACTCCCCCGAGAAAGGGTGATAGAACACTGTGAAATGAATTCACATATCACAAAGCAGTTTCGCAGAAAGCTTGGTTCCGCTTTCTCTTGGAGTATATTAGTTTTCTCCTTCTATTCTTCAAAGCTATCTGAAATATCACTTCTCGGAATCCACGGAAACAGTCCTAAGAAACGGCCCCAAAAAACACTGGCGTAACTCTGTGAGTTGCATTCACACATGGCAATGCAGTTTCTCACAAAGCTCTTTAGTTATTATGTGAGGATAATTCCTTTATCACCATGGGCCCCAATAGGCTCCCAAATATCACTTTGCAGATTCCAAGAAAAGAGTGTTAGCAAACTGCTTCTTGAGGCAGAGGTTGTAACTCTGTGAGATGAACTCACAGATCAGAAAGAAGTTTCTCAGAAAGCTTCTTTCACGTTTTGAACGGATGAAATTTCCTTTATCAGCGTAGGCCTCAATGTGATCCAAAGAAGCCCTTCTCAGTTTCCCCAAAGACAGTGTTAATGGACTGCTCCACGAAACATAAGTGTAACTCTGTGAGATGAATTCACACATCACCAAGAAGTTTCTAAGAAAGCTTCTTTCTAGTTTTCATCTGTGGAAATTTCCTTTGTCACTGTAATGTTCATTGCGCTATGAAGTATCTAATTGCAGATTTCCAGAAAACTGTGCTAACAAACTGATCACTGAAGAGAAACGTGTAACTCGTGAGTTGCATTCACACATGGCAATGCAGTTTCTCAGAAAGCTTCTCTTTAGTTATTATGTGAGGATATTCCTTTATCACCATGGGCCCAATAGGCTCCCAAATATCACTTTGCAGATTCCACAAAAGTGTTAGCAAACTGCTTCTTGAGGCAGAGGTTGTAACTCTGTGAGATGAACTCACAGATCAGAAAGAAGTTTCTCAGAAAGCTTCTTTCACGTTTTGAACGGATGAAATTTCCTTTATCAGCGTAGGCCTCAATGTGATCCAAAGAAGCCCTTCTCAGTTTCCCCAAAGACAGTGTTAATGGACTGCTCCACGAAACATAAGTGTAACTCTGTGAGATGAATTCACACATCACCAAGAAGTTTCTAAGAAAGCTTCTTTCTAGTTTTCATCTGTGGAATTTCCTTTGTCACTGTAATGTTCATTGCGCTGTGAAGTATCTAATTGCAGATTTCCAGAAAACTGTGCTAACAAACTGATCACTGAAGAGAAACGTGTAACTCTGTGAGTTGCATTCACACATGGCAATGCAGTTTCTCAGAAAGCTTCACCTTAGTTATTATGTGAGGATAATTCCTTTATCACCATGGGCCTCAAAGGCTCCCAAATATCACTTTGCAGATTCCACCAAAAAGTGTTAGCAAACTGCTTCTTAAGGCAGAGGTTGTAACTCTGTGAGATGAACTCACAGATCAGAAAGAAGTTTCTCAGAAAGCTTCTTTCACGTTTTGAACGGATGAAATTTCCTTTATCAGCGTAGGCCTCAATGTGATCCAAAGAAGCCCTTCTCAGTTTCCCCAAAGACAGTGTTAATGGACTGCTCCACGAAACATAAGTGTAACTCTGTGAGATGAATTCACACATCACCAAGAAGTTTCTAAGAAAGCTTCTTTCTAGTTTTCATCTGTGGAAATTTCCTTTGTCACTGTAATGTTCATTGCGCTATGAAGTATCTAATTGCAGATTTCCAGAAAACTGTGCTAACAAACTGATCACTGAAGAGAAACGTGTAACTCTGTGAGTTGCATTCACACATGGCAATGCAGTTTCTCAGAAAGCTTCTCTTAGTTATTATGTGAGGATAATTCCTTTATCACCATGGGCCCCAATAGGCTCCCAAATATCACTTTGCAGATTCCCAAAAAGGTGTTAGCAAACTGCTTCTTGAGGCAGAGGTTGTAACTCTGTGAGATGAACTCACAGATCAGAAAGAAGTTTCTCAGAAAGCTTCTTTCACGTTTTGAACGGATGAAATTTCCTTTATCAGCGTAGGCCTCAATGTGATCCAAAGAAGCCCTTCTCATTCCCCAAAGACAGTGTTAATGGACTGCTCCACGAAACATAAGTGTAACTCTGTGAGATGAATTCACACATCACCAAGAAGTTTCTAAGAAAGCTTCTTTCTAGTTTTCATCTGTGGAATTTCCTTTGTCACTGTAATGTTCATTGCGCTGTGAAGTATCTAATTGCAGATTTCCAGAAAACTGTGCTAAAAACTGATCACTGAAGAGAAACGTGTAACTCTGTGAGTTGCATTCACACATGGCAATGCAGTTTCTCAGAAAGCTTCTCTTAGTTATTATGTGAGGATAATTCCTTTATCACCATGGGCCTCAATAGGCTCCCAAATATCACTTTGCAGATTCCACCAAAAAAGTGTTAGCAAACTGCTTCTTAAGGCAGAGGTTGTAACTCTGTGAGATGAACTCACAGATCAGAAAGAACTTTCTCAAAAAGCTTCTTTCACGTTTTGAACGGATGAAATTTCCTTTATCAGCGTAGGCCTCAATGTGATCCAAAGAAGCCCTTCTCAGTTTCCCCAAAGACAGTGTTAATGGACTGCTCCACGAAACATAAGTGTAACTCTGTGAGATGAATTCACACATCACCAAGAAGTTTCTAAGAAAGCTTCTTTCTAGTTTTCATCTGTGGAAATTTCCTTTGTCACTGTAATGTTCATTGCGCTATGAAGTATCTAATTGCAGATTTCCAGAAAACTGTGCTAACAAACTGATCACTGAAGAGAAACGTGTAACTCTGTGAGTTGCATTCACACATGGCAATGCAGTTTCTCAGAAAGCTTCTCCTTAGTTATTATGTGAGGATAATTCCTTTATCACCATGGGCCTCAATAGGCTCCCAAATATCACTTTGCAGATTCCACCAAAAAGTGTTAGCAAACTGCTTCTTAAGGCAGAGGTTGTAACTCTGTGAGATGAACTCACAGATCAGAAAGAAGTTTCTCAAAAGCTTCTTTCACGTTTTGAACGGATGAAATTTCCTTTATCAGCGTAGGCCTCAATGTGATCCAAAGAAGCCCTTCTCAGATTCCCCAAAGACAGTGTTAATGGACTGCTCCACGAAACATAAGTGTAACTCTGTGAGATGAATTCACACATCACCAAGAAGTTTCTAAGAAAGCTTCTTTCTAGTTTTCATCTGTGGAAATTTCCTTTGTCACTGTAATGTTCATTGCGCTATGAAGTATCTAATTGCAGATTTCCAGAAAACTGTGCTAACAAACTGATCACTGAAGAGAAACGTATAACTCTGTGAGTTGCATTCACACATGGCAATGCAGTTTCTCAGAAAGCTTCTCTTTAGTTATTATGTGAGGATAATTCCTTTATCACCATGGGCCCCAATAGGCTCCCAAATATCATTTTGCAGATTACACGAACAGAGTGTTAGCCATCTGCTTCTTTGGGCAGAGGTGGTAACTCTGTGAGATGAACTCACAGATCAGAAAGAAGTTTCTCAGAAAGCTTCTTTCTCATTTTTATTGGAAGATGTTTCCATTGGCCCCATTGTTTTCAAAGGGATCGGGAATATCTGTTCTCAGATTCCACACAAATAGGGCTAGGCCACGGCCCCACGAAATACAGCTGCAACTTAGTGAGTTGAATTCACACATCACAAAGCGGTTTCTCAGAAAGCTTCCCACTTTAGTAAGACGAGGTTATTTGTGGTCTTGGAGCGCCACCGTGTGTCCTATTGCAGATTCTGCGAAAACTCTGCTAGCAAGTTTCTCAGTGGAAACAATGATGGACATCTGTGGGCTGAATTCACCCACAACAAAGAAGTTTCTGAGAAGGCTTCTCTGCAGGTTTCTCTGAGGATAGTTCCTTATTCAGCATGCGATTCAACGATATCCAAGACATCACATCTGAGATTCCTCAAAATGAGTGCTAGGAAACTCCCCGAGAAAGGGTGATAGAACACTGTGAAATGAATTCACATATCACAAAGCAGTTTCGCAGAAAGCTTGGTTCCGCTTTCTCTTGGAGTATATTAGTTTTCTCCTTCTATTCTTCAAAGCTATCTGAAATATCACTTCTCGGAATCCACGGAAACAGTCCTAAGAAACGGCCCCAAAAAACACTGGCGTAACTCTGTGAGTTGCATTCACACATGGCAATGCAGTTTCTCACAAAGCTTCTCTTTAGTTATTATGTGAGGATAATTCCTTTATCACCATGGGCCCCAATAGGCTCCCAAATATCACTTTGCAGATTCCAAGAAAAGAGTGTTAGCAAACTGCTTCTTGAGGCAGAGGTTGTAACTCTGTGAGATGAACTCACAGATCAGAAAGAAGTTTCTCAGAAAGCTTCTTTCACGTTTTGAACGGATGAAATTTCCTTTATCAGCGTAGGCCTCAATGTGATCCAAAGAAGCCCTTCTCAGTTTCCCAAAGACAGTGTTAATGGACTGCTCCACGAAACATAAGTGTAACTCTGTGAGATGAATTCACACATCACCAAGAAGTTTCTAAGAAAGCTTCTTTCTAGTTTTCATCTGTGGAAATTTCCTTTGTCACTGTAATGTTCATTGCGCTGTGAAGTATCTAATTGCAGATTTCCAGAAAACTGTGCTAACAAACTGATCACTGAAGAGAAACGTGTAACTCTGTGAGTTGCATTCACACATGGCAATGCAGTTTCTCAGAAAGCTTCTCTTTAGTTATTAGGATAATTCCTTTATCACCATGGGCCTCAATAGGCTCCCAAATATCACTTTGCAGATTCCACCAAAAAGTGTTAGCAAACTGCTTCTTAAGGCAGAGGTTGTAACTCTGTGAGATGAACTCACAGATCAGAAAGAAGTTTCTCAGAAAGCTTCTTTCACGTTTTGAACGGATGAAATTTCCTTTATCAGCGTAGGCCTCAATGTGATCCAAAGAAGCCCTTCTCAGTTTCCCCAAAGACAGTGTTAATGGACTGCTCCACGAAACATAAGTGTAACTCTGTGAGATGAATTCACACATCACCAAGAAGTTTCTAAGAAAGCTTCTTTCTAGTTTTCATCTGTGGAAATTTCCTTTGTCACTGTAATGTTCATTGCGCTATGAAGTATCTAATTGCAGATTTCCAGAAAACTGTGCTAACAAACTGATCACTGAGAGAAACGTGTAACTCTGTGAGTTGCATTCACACATGGCAATGCAGTTTCTCACAAAGCTTCTCTTAGTTATTATGTGAGGATAATTCCTTTATCACCATGGGCCTCAATAGGCTCCCAAATATCACTTTGCAGATTCCACCAAAAAGTGTTAGCAAACTGCTTCTTGAGGCAGAGGTTGTAACTCTGTGAGATGAACTCACAGATCAGAAAGAAGTTTCTCAGAAAGCTTCTTTCACGTTTTGAACGGATGAAATTTCCTTTATCAGCGTAGGCCTCAATGTGATCCAAAGAAGCCCTTCTCAGTTTCCCCAAAGACAGTGTTAATGGACTGCTCCACGAAACATAAGTGTAACTCTGTGAGATGAATTCACACATCACCAAGAAGTTTCTAAGAAAGCTTCTTTCTAGTTTTCATCTGTGGAAATTTCCTTTGTCACTGTAATGTTCATTGCGCTATGAAGTATCTAATTGCAGATTTCCAGAAAACTGTGCTAACAAACTGATCACTGAAGAGAAACGTGTAACTCTGTGAGTTGCATTCACACATGGCAATGCAGTTTCTCAGAAAGCTTCTCTTTAGTTATTATGTGAGGATATTCCTTTATCACCATGGGCCCCAATAGGCTCCCAATATCACTTTGCAGATTCCACAAAAAGCGTGTTAGCAAACTGCTTCTTGAGGCAGAGGTTGTAACTCTGTGAGATGAACTCACAGATCAGAAAGAAGTTTCTCAGAAAGCTTCTTTCACGTTTTGAACGGATGAAATTTCCTTTATCAGCGTAGGCCTCAATGTGATCCAAAGAAGCCCTTCTCAGTTTCCCCAAAGACAGTGTTAATGGACTGCTCCACGAAACATAAGTGTAACTCTGTGAGATGAATTCACACATCACCAAGAAGTTTCTAAGAAAGCTTCTTTCTAGTTTTCATCTGTGGAAATTTCCTTTGTCACTGTAATGTTCATTGCGCTGAAGTATCTAATTGCAGATTTCCAGAAAACTGTGCTAACAAACTGATCACTGAAGAGAAACGTGTAACTCTGTGAGTTGCATTCACACATGGCAATGCAGTTTCTCAGAAAGCTTCTCCTTAGTTATTATGTGAGGATAATTCCTTTATCACCATGGGCCTCAATAGGCTCCCAAATATCACTTTGCAGATTCCACCAAAAAGTGTTAGCAAACTGCTTCTTAAGGCAGAGGTTGTAACTCTGTGAGATGAACTCACAGATCAGAAAGAACTTTCTCAAAAGCTTCTTTCACGTTTTGAACGGATGAAATTTCCTTTATCAGCGTAGGCCTCAATGTGATCCAAAGAAGCCCTTCTCAGTTTCCCCAAAGACAGTGTTAATGGACTGCTCCACGAAACATAAGTGTAACTCTGTGAGATGAATTCACACATCACCAAGAAGTTTCTAAGAAAGCTTCTTTCTAGTTTCATCTGTGGAAATTTCCTTTGTCACTGTAATGTTCATTGCGCTGTGAAGTATCTAATTGCAGATTTCCAGAAAACTGTGAACAAACTGATCACTGAAGAGAAACGTGTAACTCTGTGAGTTGCATTCACACATGGCAATGCAGTTTCTCAGAAAGCTTCTCTTAGTTATTATGTGAGGATAATTCCTTTATCACCATGGGCCCAATAGGCTCCCAATATCACTTTGCAGATTCCACCAAAAAGTGTTAGCAAACTGCTTCTTAAGGCAGAGGTTGTAACTCTGTGAGATGAACTCACAGATCAGAAAGAAGTTTCTCAGAAAGCTTCTTTCACGTTTGAACGGATGAAATTTCCTTTCTCAGCGTAGGCCTCAATGTGATCCAAAGAAGCCCTTCTCAGTTTCCCAAAGACAGTGTTAATGGACTGCTCCACGAAACATAGTGTAACTCTGTGAGATGAATTCACACATCACCAAGAAGTTTCTAAGAAAGCTTCTTTCTAGTTTTCATCTGTGGAATTTCCTTTGTCACTGTAATGTTCATTGCGCTATGAAGTATCTAATGCAGATTTCCAGAAAACTGTGCTAACAAACTGATCACTGAAGAGAAACGTGTAACTCTGTGAGTTGCATTCACACATGGCAATGCAGTTTCTCACAAAGCTTCTCTTAGTTATTATGTGAGGATATTCCTTTATCACCATGGGCAATAGGCTCCCAAATATCATTTGCAGATTCCACCAAAAAGTGTTAGCAAACTGCTTCTTAAGGCAGAGGTTGTAACTCTGTGAGATGAACTCACAGATCAGAAAGAAGTTTCTCAGAAAGCTTCTTTCACGTTTGAACGGATGAAATTTCCTTTATCAGCGTAGGCCTCAATGTGATCCAAAGAAGCCCTTCTCAGTTTCCCCAAAGACAGTGTTAATGGACTGCTCCACGAAACATAAGTGTAACTCTGTGAGATGAATTCACACATCACCAAGAAGTTTCTAAGAAAGCTTCTTTCTAGTTTTCATCTGTGGAATTTCCTTTGTCACTGTAATGTTCATTGCGCTATGAAGTATCTAATTGCAGATTTCCAGAAAACTGTGCTAACAAACTGATCACTGAAGAGAAACGTGTAACTCTGTGAGTTGCATTCACACAGGCAATGCAGTTTCTCAGAAAGCTTCTCTTTAGTTATTATGTGAGGGATTCCTTTATCACCATGGGCCCAATAGGCTCCCAATATCACTTTGCAGATTCCACGAAAAGGTGTTAGCAAACTGCTTCTTGAGGCAGAGGTTGTAACTCTGTGAGATGAACTCACAGATCAGAAAGAAGTTTCTCAGAAAGCTTCTTTCACGTTTTGAACGGATGAAATTTCCTTTATCAGCGTAGGCCTCAATGTGATCCAAAGAAGCCCTTCTCAGATTCCCCAAAGACAGTGTTAATGGACTGCTCCACGAAACATAAGTGTAACTCTGTGAGATGAATTCACACATCACCAGAAAATTTCTAAGAAAGCTTCTTTCTAGTTTTCATCTGTGGAATTTCCTTTGTCACTGTAATGTTCATTGCGCTGTGAAGTATCTAATTGCAGATTTCCAGAAAACTGTGCTAACAAACTGATCACTGAAGAGAAACGTGTAACTCTGTGAGTTGCATTCACACATGGCAATGCAGTTTCTCAGAAAGCTTCTCTTAGTTATTATGTGAGGATAATTCCTTTATCACCATGGGCCTCAATAGGCTCCCAAATATCACTTTGCAGATTCCACCAAAAAGTGTTAGCAAACTGCTTCTTAAGGCAGAGGTTGTAACTCTGTGAGATGAACTCACAGATCAGAAAGAACTTTCTCAAAAGCTTCTTTCACGTTTTGAACGGATGAAATTTCCTTTATCAGCGTAGGCCTCAATGTGATCCAAAGAAGCCCTTCTCAGTTTCCCAAAGACAGTGTTAATGGACTGCTCCACGAAACATAAGTGTAACTCTGTGAGATGAATTCACACATCACCAAGAAGTTTCTAAGAAAGCTTCTTTCTAGTTTTCATCTGTGGACATTTCCTTTGTCACTGTAATGTTCATTGCGCTGTGAAGTATCTAATTGCAGATTTCCAGAAAACTGTGCTAACAAACTGATCACTGAAGAGAAACGTGTAACTCTGTGAGTTGCATTCACACATGGCAATGCAGTTTCTCAGAAAGCTTCTCTTTAGTTATTGAGAGGATATTCCTTTATCACCATGGGCCCAATAGGCTCCCAATATCACTTTGCAGATTCCACGAAAAGAGTGTTAGCAAACTGCTTCTTGAGGCAGAGGTTGTAACTCTGTGAGATGAACTCACAGATCAGAAAGAAGTTTCTCAGAAAGCTTCTTTCACGTTTTGAACGGATGAAATTCCTTTATCAGCGTAGGCCTCAATGTGATCCAAAGAAGCCCTTCTCAGTTCCCCAAAGCAGTGTTAATGGACTGCTCCACGAAACATAAGTGTAACTCTGTGAGATGAATTCACACATCACCAAGAAGTTTCTAAGAAAGCTTCTTTCTAGTTTTCATCTGTGGAATTTCCTTTGTCACTGTAATGTTCATTGCGCTATGAAGTATCTAATTGCAGATTTCCAGAAAACTGTGCTAACAAACTGATCACTGAAGAGAAACGTGTAACTCTGTGAGTTGCATTCACACATGGCAATGCAGTTTCTCAGAAAGCTTCTCTTAGTTATTATGTGAGGAATTTCCTTTATCACCATGGGTCAATAGGCTCCCAAATATCACTTTGCAGATTCACCAAAAAAGTGTTAGCAAACTGCTTCTTAAGGCAGAGGTTGTAACTCTGTGAGATGAACTCACAGATCAGAAAGAAGTTTCTCAGAAAGCTTCTTTCACGTTTTGAACGGATGAAATTTCCTTTATCAGCGTAGGCCTCAATGTGATCCAAAGAAGCCCTTCTCAGTTTCCCCAAAGACAGTGTTAATGGACTGCTCCACGAAACATAAGTGTAACTCTGTGAGATGAATTCACACATCACCAAGAAGTTTCTAAGAAAGCTTCTTTCTAGTTTTCATCTGTGGAATTTTTCTTTGTCACTGTAATGTTCATTGCGCTATGAAGTATCTAATTGCAGATTTCCAGAAAACTGTGCTAACAAACTGATCACTGAAGAGAAACGTGTAACTCTGTGAGTTGCATTCACACATGGCAATGCAGTTTCTCAGAAAGCTTCTCTTTAGTTATTATGTGAGGATATTCCTTTATCACCATGGGCCCCAATAGGCTCCCAAATATCACTTTGCAGATTCCACAAAAGCGTGTTAGCAAACTGCTTCTTGAGGCAGAGAGGTTGTAACTCTGTGAGATGAACTCACAGATCAGAAAGAAGTTTCTCAGAAAGCTTCTTTCACGTTTTGAACGGATGAAATTTCCTTTATCAGCGTAGGCCTCAATGTGATCCAAAGAAGCCCTTCTCAGATTCCCCAAAGACAGTGTTAATGGACTGCTCCACGAAACATAAGTGTAACTCTGTGAGATGAATTCACACATCACCAAGAATTTCTAAGAAAGCTTCTTTCTAGTTTTCATCTGTGGAATTTCCTTTGTCACTGTAATGTTCATTGCGCTTGTGAAGTATCTAATTGCAGATTTCCAGAAAACTGTGCTAACAAACTGATCACTGAAGAGAAACGTGTAACTCTGTGAGTTGCATTCACACATGGCAATGCAGTTTCTCAGAAAGCTTCTCTTAGTTATATGTGAGGATAATTCCTTTATCACCATGGGCCTCAATAGGCTCCCAAATATCACTTTGCAGATTCCACCAAAAAGTGTTAGCAAACTGCTTCTTAAGGCAGAGGTTGTAACTCTGTGAGATGAACTCACAGATCAGAAAGAAGTTTCTCAGAAAGCTTCTTTCACGTTTTGAACGGATGAAATTTCCTTTATCAGCGTAGGCCTCAATGTGATCCAAAGAAGCCCTTCTCAGTTTCCCCAAAGACAGTGTTAATGGACTGCTCCACGAAACATAAGTGTAACTCTGTGAGATGAATTCACACATCACCAAGAAGTTTCTAAGAAAGCTTCTTTCTAGTTTTCATCTGTGGATATTTCCTTTGTCACTGTAATGTTCATTGCGCTATGAAGTATCTAATTGCAGATTTCCAGAAAACTGTGCTAACAAACTGATCACTGAAGAGAAACGTGTAACTCTGTGAGTTGCATTCACACATGGCAATGCAGTTTCTCAGAAAGCTTCTCTTTAGTTATTATGTGAGGATATTTCCTTTATCACCATGGGCCTCAATAGGCTCCCAAATATCACTTTGCAGATTCCACAAAAGAGTGTTAGCAAACTGCTTCTTGAGGCAGAGGTTGTAACTCTGTGAGATGAACTCACAGATCAGAAAGAAGTTTCTCAGAAAGCTTCTTTCACGTTTGAACGGATGAAATTTCCTTTATCAGCGTAGGCCTCAATGTGATCCAAAGAAGCCCTTCTCAGATTCCCCAAAGACAGTGTTAATGGACTGCTCCACGAAACATAAGTGTAACTCTGTGAGATGAATTCACACATCACCAAGAAGTTTCTAAGAAAGCTTCTTTCTAGTTTTCATCTGTGGAATTTCCTTTGTCACTGTAATGTTCATTGCGCTATGAAGTATCTAATTGCAGATTTCCAGAAAACTGTGCTAACAAACTGATCACTGAAGAGAAACGTGTAACTCTGTGAGTTGCATTCCACATGGCAATGCAGTTTCTCAGAAAGCTTCTCTTAGTTATTATGTGAGGATAATTCCTTTATCACCATGGGCCCAATAGGCTCCCAAATATCACTTTGCAGATTCCAAAAAAGTGTTAGCAAACTGCTTCTTGAGGCAGAGGTTGTAACTCTGTGAGATGAACTCACAGATCAGAAAGAAGTTTCTCAGAAAGCTTCTTTCGCGTTTTGAACGGATGAAATTTCCTTTATCAGCGTAGGCCTCAATGTGATCCAAAGAAGCCCTTCTCAGATTCCCAAAGACAGTGTTAATGGACTGCTCCACGAAACATAAGTGTAACTCTGTGAGATGAATTCACACATCACCAAGAAGTTTCTAAGAAAGCTTTTTCTAGTTTTCATCTGTGGAATTTCCTTTGTCACTGTAATGTTCATTGCGCTATGAAGTATCTAATTGCAGATTTCCAGAAAACTGTGCTAACAAACTGATCACTGAAGAGAAACGTGTAACTCTGTGAGTTGCATTCACACATGGCAATGCAGTTTCTCAGAAAGCTTCTCTTTAGTTATTATGTGAGGATATTTCCTTTATCACCATGGGCCCAATAGGCTCCCAAATATCACTTTGCAGATTCCACAAAAAGTGTTAGCAAACTGCTTCTTGAGGCAGAGGTTGTAACTCTGTGAGATGAACTCACAGATCAGAAAGAAGTTTCTCAGAAAGCTTCTTTCACGTTTTGAACGGATGAAATTTCCTTTATCAGCGTAGGCCTCAATGTGATCCAAAGAAGCCCTTCTCAGATTCCCAAAGACAGTGTTAATGGACTGCTCCACGAAACATAAGTGTAACTCTGTGAGATGAATTCACACATCACCAAGAAGTTTCTAAGAAAGCTTCTTTCTAGTTTCATCTGTGGAATTTCCTTTGTCACTGTAATGTTCATTGCGCTATGAAGTATCTAATTGCAGATTTCCAGAAAACTGTGCTAACAAACTGATCACTGAAGAGAAACGTGTAACTCTGTGAGTTGCATTCACACATGGCAATGCAGTTTCTCAGAAAGCTTCCTTAGTTATTATGTGAGGATATTCCTTTATCACCATGGGCCTCAATAGGCTCCCAAATATCACTTTGCAGATTCCACCAAAAAGTGTTAGCAAACTGCTTCTTGAGGCAGAGGTTGTAACTCTGTGAGATGAACTCACAGATCAGAAAGAAGTTTCTCAGAAAGCTTCTTTCACGTTTTGAACGGATGAAATTTCCTTTATCAGCGTAGGCCTCAATGTGATCCAAAGAAGCCCTTCTCAGTTTCCCCAAAGACAGTGTTAATGGACTGCTCCACGAAACATAAGTGTAACTCTGTGAGATGAATTCACACATCACCAAGAAGTTTCTAAGAAAGCTATTTTCTAGTTTTCATCTGTGGAATTTCCTTTGTCACTGTAATGTTCATTGCGCTATGAAGTATCTAATTGCAGATTTCCAGAAAACTGTGCTAACAAACTGATCACTGAAGAGAAACGTGTAACTCTGTGAGTTGCATTCACACATGGCAATGCAGTTTCTCAGAAAGCTTCTCTTTAGTTATTATGTGAGGATATTCCTTTATCACCATGGGCCCCAATAGGCTCCCAAATATCACTTTGCAGATTCCACAAAAGGTGTTAGCAAACTGCTTCTTGAGGCAGAGGTTGTAACTCTGTGAGATGAACTCACAGATCAGAAAGAAGTTTCTCAGAAAGCTTCTTTCACGTTTTGAACGGATGAAATTTCCTTTATCAGCGTAGGCCTCAATGTGATCCAAAGAAGCCCTTCTCAGATTCCCCAAAGACAGTGTTAATGGACTGCTCCACGAAACATAAGTGTAACTCTGTGAGATGAATTCACACATCACCAAGAAGTTTCTAAGAAAGCTTCTTTCTAGTTTTCATCTGTGGAATTTCCTTTGTCACTGTAATGTTCATTGCGCTGAAGTATCTAATTGCAGATTTCCAGAAAACTGTGCTAACAAACTGATCACTGAAGAGAAACGTGTAACTCTGTGAGTTGCATTCACACATGGCAATGCAGTTTCTCAGAAAGCTTCTCTTTAGTTATTATGTGAGGATAATTCCTTTATCACCATGGGCCTCAATAGGCTCCCAAATATCACTTTGCAGATTCCACAAAAAGTGTTAGCAAACTGCTTCTTAAGGCAGAGGTTGTAACTCTGTGAGATGAACTCACAGATCAGAAAGAAGTTTCTCAGAAAGCTTCTTTCACGTTTTGAACGGATGAAATTTCCTTATCAGCGTAGGCCTCAATGTGATCCAAAGAAGCCCTTCTCAGTTTCCCCAAAGACAGTGTTAATGGACTGCTCCACGAAACATAAGTGTAACTCTGTGAGATGAATTCACACATCACCAAGAAGTTTCTAAGAAAGCTTCTTTCTAGTTTTCATCTGTGGAATTTCCTTTGTCACTGTAATGTTCATTGCGCTATGAAGTATCTAATTGCAGATTTCCAGAAAACTGTGCTAACAAACTGATCACTGAAGAGAAACGTGTAACTCTGTGAGTTGCATTCACACATGGCAATGCAGTTTCTCAGAAAGCTTCTCTTTAGTTATTATGTGAGGATATTCCTTTATCACCATGGGCCCAATAGGCTCCCAAATATCACTTTGCAGATTCCACAAAAAGTGTTAGCAAACTGCTTCTTGAGGCAGAGGTTGTAACTCTGTGAGATGAACTCACAGATCAGAAAGAAGTTTCTCAGAAAGCTTCTTTCACGTTTTGAACGGATGAAATTTCCTTTATCAGCGTAGGCCTCAATGTGATCCAAAGAAGCCCTTCTCAGTTTCCCAAAGACAGTGTTAATGGACTGCTCCACGAAACATAAGTGTAACTCTGTGAGATGAATTCACACATCACCAAGAAGTTTCTAAGAAAGCTTCTTTCTAGTTTTCATCTGTGGAATTTCCTTTGTCACTGTAATGTTCATTGCGCTATGAAGTATCTAATTGCAGATTTCCAGAAAACTGTGCTAACAAACTGATCACTGAAGAGAAACGTGTAACTCTGTGAGTTGCATTCACACATGGCAATGCAGTTTCTCACAAAGCTTCTCTTAGTTATTATGTGAGGATAATTTCCTTTATCACCATGGGCCTCAATAGGCTCCCAAATATCACTTTGCAGATTCCACCAAAAAAGTGTTAGCAAACTGCTTCTTAAGGCAGAGGTTGTAACTCTGTGAGATGAACTCACAGATCAGAAAGAAGTTTCTCAGAAAGCTTCTTTCACGTTTTGAACGGATGAAATTTCCTTTATCAGCGTAGGCCTCAATGTGATCCAAAGAAGCCCTTCTCAGTTTCCCAAAGACAGTGTTAATGGACTGCTCCACGAAACATAAGTGTAACTCTGTGAGATGAATTCACACATCACCAAGAAGTTTCTAAGAAAGCTTCTTTCTAGTTTTCATCTGTGGAATTTCCTTTGTCACTGTAATGTTCATTGCGCTATGAAGTATCTAATTGCAGATTTCCAGAAAACTGTGCTAACAAACTGATCACTGAAGAGAAACGTGTAACTCTGTGAGTTGCATTCACATGGCAATGCAGTTTCTCAGAAAGCTTTCTTTAGTTATTATGTGAGGATATTCCTTTATCACCATGGGCCCCAATAGGCTCCCAATATCACTTTGCAGATTCCACAAAAGGTGTTAGCAAACTGCTTCTTGAGGCAGAGGTTGTAACTCTGTGAGATGAACTCACAGATCAGAAAGAAGTTTCTCAGAAAGCTTCTTTCACGTTTTGAACGGATGAAATTTCCTTTATCAGCGTAGGCCTCAATGTGATCCAAAGAAGCCCTTCTCAGATTCCCAAAGACAGTGTTAATGGACTGCTCCACGAAACATAAGTGTAACTCTGTGAGATGAATTCACACATCACCAAGAAGTTTCTAAGAAAGCTTCTTTCTAGTTTTCATCTGTGGAATTTCCTTTGTCACTGTAATGTTCATTGCGCTTGAAGTATCTAATTGCAGATTTCCAGAAAACTGTGCTAACAAACTGATCACTGAAGAGAAACGTGTAACTCTGTGAGTTGCATTCACACATGGCAATGCAGTTTCTCAGAAAGCTTCTCTTAATTATTATGTGAGGATATTTCCTTTATCACCATGGGCCTCAATAGGCTCCCAAATATCACTTTGCAGATTCCACCAAAAAGTGTTAGCAAACTGCTTCTTGAGGCAGAGGTTGTAACTCTGTGAGATGAACTCACAGATCAGAAAGAAGTTTCTCAGAAAGCTTCTTTCACGTTTTGAACGGATGAAATTTCCTTTATCAGCGTAGGCCTCAATGTGATCCAAAGAAGCCCTTCTCAGTTTCCCAAAGACAGTGTTAATGGACTGCTCCACGAAACATAAGTGTAACTCTGTGAGATGAATTCACACATCACCAAGAAGTTTCTAAGAAAGCTTCTTTCTAGTTTTCATCTGTGGAATTTCCTTTGTCACTGTAATGTTCATTGCGCTGTGAAGTATCTAATTGCAGATTTCCAGAAAACTGTGCTAACAAACTGATCACTGAAGAGAAACGTGTAACTCTGTGAGTTGCATTCACACATGGCAATGCAGTTTCTCAGAAAGCTTCTCTTTAGTTATTATGTGAGGATATTCCTTTATCACCATGGGCCCAATAGGCTCCCAAATATCACTTTGCAGATTCCACAAAAGTGTTAGCAAACTGCTTCTTAAGGCAGAGGTTGTAACTCTGTGAGATGAACTCACAGATCAGAAAGAAGTTTCTCAGAAAGCTTCTTTCACGTTTTGAACGGATGAAATTTCCTTTATCAGCGTAGGCCTCAATGTGATCCAAAGAAGCCCTTCTCAGATTCCCCAAAGACAGTGTTAATGGACTGCTCCACGAAACATAAGTGTAACTCTGTGAGATGAATTCACACATCACCAAGAAGTTTCTAAGAAAGCTTCTTTCTAGTTTTCATCTGTGGAATTTCCTTTGTCACTGTAATGTTCATTGCGCTATGAAGTATCTAATTGCAGATTTCCAGAAAACTGTGCTAACAAACTGATCACTGAAGAGAAACGTGTAACTCTGTGAGTTGCATTCACACATGGCAATGCAGTTTCTCAGAAAGCTTCTCTTAGTTATTATGTGAGGATATTTCCTTTATCACCATGGGCCTCAATAGGCTCCCAAATATCACTTTGCAGATTCCACAAAAAGTGTTAGCAAACTGCTTCTTGAGGCAGAGGGTTGTAACTCTGTGAGATGAACTCACAGATCAGAAAGAAGTTTCTCAGAAAGCTTCTTTCACGTTTTGAACGGATGAAATTTCCTTTATCAGCGTAGGCCTCAATGTGATCCAAAGAAGCCCTTCTCAGTTTCCCCAAAGACAGTGTTAATGGACTGCTCCACGAAACATAAGTGTAACTCTGTGAGATGAATTCACACATCACCAAGAAGTTTCTAAGAAAGCTTCTTTCTAGTTTTCATCTGTGGAATTTCCTTTGTCACTGTAATGTTCATTGCGCTATGAAGTATCTAATTGCAGATTTCCAGAAAACTGTGCTAACAAACTGATCACTGAAGAGAAACGTGTAACTCTGTGAGTTGCATTCACACATGGCAATGCAGTTTCTCAGAAAGCTTCTTTAGTTATTATGTGAGGATATTTCCTTTATCACCATGGGCCCCAATAGGCTCCCAAATATCACTTTGCAGATTCCACAAAAGGTGTTAGCAAACTGCTTCTTGAGGCAGAGGTTGTAACTCTGTGAGATGAACTCACAGATCAGAAAGAAGTTTCTCAGAAAGCTTCTTTCACGTTTTGAACGGATGAAATTTCCTTTATCAGCGTAGGCCTCAATGTGATCCAAAGAAGCCCTTCTCAGATTCCCCAAAGACAGTGTTAATGGACTGCTCCACGAAACATAAGTGTAACTCTGTGAGATGAATTCACACATCACCAAGAAGTTTCTAAGAAAGCTTCTTTCTAGTTTTCATCTGTGGAATTTCCTTTGTCACTGTAATGTTCATTGCGCTATGAAGTATCTAATTGCAGATTTCCAGAAAACTGTGCTAACAAACTGATCACTGAAGAGAAACGTGTAACTCTGTGAGTTGCATTCACACATGGCAATGCAGTTTCTCACAAAGCTTCCTTAGTTATTATGTGAGGATAATTCCTTTATCACCATGGGCCTCAATAGGCTCCCAAATATCACTTTGCAGATTCCACCAAAAAGTGTTAGCAAACTGCTTCTTAAGGCAGAGGTTGTAACTCTGTGAGATGAACTCACAGATCAGAAAGAAGTTTCTCAGAAAGCTTCTTTCACGTTTTGAACGGATGAAATTTCCTTTATCAGCGTAGGCCTCAATGTGATCCAAAGAAGCCCTTCTCAGTTTCCCCAAAGACAGTGTTAATGGACTGCTCCACGAAACATAAGTGTAACTCTGTGAGATGAATTCACACATCACCAAGAAGTTTCTAAGAAAGCTTCTTTCTAGTTTTCATCTGTGGAATTTCCTTTGTCACTGTAATGTTCATTGCGCTATGAAGTATCTAATTGCAGATTTCCAGAAAACTGTGCTAACAAACTGATCACTGAAGAGAAACGTGTAACTCTGTGAGTTGCATTCACACATGGCAATGCAGTTTCTCAGAAAGCTTCTCTTTAGTTATTATGTGAGGATATTTCCTTTATCACCATGGGCCCAATAGGCTCCCAAATATCACTTTGCAGATTCCACAAAAGGTGTTAGCAAACTGCTTCTTGAGGCAGAGGTTGTAACTCTGTGAGATGAACTCACAGATCAGAAAGAAGTTTCTCAGAAAGCTTCTTTCACGTTTTGAACGGATGAAATTTCCTTTATCAGCGTAGGCCTCAATGTGATCCAAAGAAGCCCTTCTCAGATTCCCCAAAGACAGTGTTAATGGACTGCTCCACGAAACATAAGTGTAACTCTGTGAGATGAATTCACACATCACCAAGAAGTTTCTAAGAAAGCTTCTTTCTAGTTTTCATCTGTGGAATTTCCTTTGTCACTGTAATGTTCATTGCGCTGAAGTATCTAATTGCAGATTTCCAGAAAACTGTGCTAACAAACTGATCACTGAAGAGAAACGTGTAACTCTGTGAGTTGCATTCACACATGGCAATGCAGTTTCTCAGAAAGCTTCTCTTAGTTATTATGTGAGGATATTTCCTTTATCACCATGGGCCCAATAGGCTCCCAAATATCACTTTGCAGATTCCACCAAAAAGTGTTAGCAAACTGCTTCTTGAGGCAGAGGTTGTAACTCTGTGAGATGAACTCACAGATCAGAAAGAAGTTTCTCAGAAAGCTTCTTTCACGTTTTGAACGGATGAAATTTCCTTTATCAGCGTAGGCCTCAATGTGATCCAAAGAAGCCCTTCTCAGTTTCCCAAAGACAGTGTTAATGGACTGCTCCACGAAACATAAGTGTAACTCTGTGAGATGAATTCACACATCACCAAGAAGTTTCTAAGAAAGCTTCTTTCTAGTTTTCATCTGTGGAATTTCCTTTGTCACTGTAATGTTCATTGCGCTGTGAAGTATCTAATTGCAGATTTCCAGAAAACTGTGCTAACAAACTGATCACTGAAGAGAAACGTGTAACTCTGTGAGTTGCATTCACACATGGCAATGCAGTTTCTCAAAGCTTCTCTTAGTTATGTGAGGATATTCCTTTATCACCATGGGCCTCAATAGGCTCCCAAATATCACTTTGCAGATTCCACAAAAGTGTTAGCAAACTGCTTCTTGAGGCAGAGGTTGTAACTCTGTGAGATGAACTCACAGATCAGAAAGAAGTTTCTCAGAAAGCTTCTTTCACGTTTTGAACGGATGAAATTTCCTTTATCAGCGTAGGCCTCAATGTGATCCAAAGAAGCCCTTCTCAGTTTCCCCAAAGACAGTGTTAATGGACTGCTCCACGAAACATAAGTGTAACTCTGTGAGATGAATTCACACATCACCAAGAAGTTTCTAAGAAAGCTTCTTTCTAGTTTTCATCTGTGGAAATTTCCTTTGTCACTGTAATGTTCATTGCGCTATGAAGTATCTAATTGCAGATTTCCAGAAAACTGTGCTAACAAACTGATCACTGAAGAGAAACGTGTAACTCTGTGAGTTGCATTCACACATGGCAATGCAGTTTCTCAGAAAGCTTCTCTTAGTTATTATGTGAGGATATTCCTTTATCACCATGGGCCCAATAGGCTCCCAAATATCACTTTGCAGATTCCACCAAAAAGTGTTAGCAAACTGCTTCTTGAGGCAGAGGTTGTAACTCTGTGAGATGAACTCACAGATCAGAAAGAAGTTTCTCAGAAAGCTTCTTTCGCGTTTTGAACGGATGAAATTTCCTTTATCAGCGTAGGCCTCAATGTGATCCAAAGAAGCCCTTCTCAGATTCCCAAAGACAGTGTTAATGGACTGCTCCACGAAACATAAGTGTAACTCTGTGAGATGAATTCACACATCACCAAGAAGTTTCTAAGAAAGCTTCTTTCTAGTTTTCATCTGTGGAATTTCCTTTGTCACTGTAATGTTCATTGCGCTGTGAAGTATCTAATTGCAGATTTCCAGAAAACTGTGCTAACAAACTGATCACTGAAGAGAAACGTGTAACTCTGTGAGTTGCATTCACACATGGCAATGCAGTTTCTCAGAAAGCTTCTCTTTAGTTATTATGTGAGGATATTTCCTTTATCACTATGGGCCCAATAGGCTCCCAAATATCACTTTGCAGATTCCACAAAAAGTGTTAGCAAACTGCTTCTTGAGGCAGAGGTTGTAACTCTGTGAGATGAACTCACAGATCAGAAAGAAGTTTCTCAGAAAGCTTCTTTCGCGTTTTGAACGGATGAAATTTCCTTTATCAGCGTCGGCCTCAGTGTGATCCAAAGAAGCCCTTCTCAGTTTCCCCAAAGACAGTGTTAATGGACTGCTCCACGAAACATAAGTGTAACTCTGTGAGATGAATTCACACATCACCAAGAAGTTTCTAAGAAAGCTTCTTTCTAGTTTTCATCTGTGGAATTTCCTTTGTCACTGTAATGTTCATTGCGCTATGAAGTATCTAATTGCAGATTTCCAGAAAACTGTGCTAACAAACTGATCACTGAAGAGAAACGTGTAACTCTGTGAGTTGCATTCACACATGGCAATGCAGTTTCTCAAAGCTTCTCTTAGTTATTATGTGAGGATATTTCCTTTATCACCATGGGCCCAATAGGCTCCCAAATATCACTTTGCAGATTCCACAAAAAGTGTTAGCAAACTGCTTCTTGAGGCAGAGGTTGTAACTCTGTGAGATGAACTCACAGATCAGAAAGAAGTTTCTCAGAAAGCTTCTTTCACGTTTTGAACGGATGAAATTTCCTTTATCAGCGTAGGCCTCAATGTGATCCAAAGAAGCCCTTCTCAGATTCCCCAAAGACAGTGTTAATGGACTGCTCCACGAAACATAAGTGTAACTCTGTGAGATGAATTCACACATCACCAAGAAGTTTCTAAGAAAGCTTCTTTCTAGTTTTCATCTGTGGAAATTTCCTTTGTCACTGTAATGTTCATTGCGCTATGAAGTATCTAATTGCAGATTTCCAGAAAACTGTGCTAACAAACTGATCACTGAAGAGAAACGTGTAACTCTGTGAGTTGCATTCACATGGCAATGCAGTTTCTCAGAAAGCTTCTCTTAGTTATTATGTGAGGATATTTCCTTTATCACCATGGGCCCAATAGGCTCCCAAATATCACTTTGCAGATTCCACAAAAAGTGTTAGCAAACTGCTTCTTGAGGAGAGGTTGTAACTCTGTGAGATGAACTCACAGATCAGAAAGAAGTTTCTCAGAAAGCTTCTTTCACGTTTTGAACGGATGAAATTTCCTTTATCAGCGTAGGCCTCAATGTGATCCAAAGAAGCCCTTCTCAGATTCCCCAAAGACAGTGTTAATGGACTGCTCCACGAAACATAAGTGTAACTCTGTGAGATGAATTCACACATCACCAAGAAGTTTCTAAGAAAGCTTCTTTCTAGTTTTCATCTGTGGAATTTCCTTTGTCACTGTAATGTTCATTGCGCTTGAAGTATCTAATTGCAGATTTCCAGAAAACTGTGCTAACAAACTGATCACTGAAGAGAAACGTGTAACTCTGTGAGTTGCATTCACACATGGCAATGCAGTTTCTCAGAAAGCTTCTCTTAGTTATTATGTGAGGATATTCCTTTATCACCATGGGCCTCAATAGGCTCCCAAATATCACTTTGCAGATTCCACCAAAAAGTGTTAGCAAACTGCTTCTTGAGGCAGAGGTTGTAACTCTGTGAGATGAACTCACAGATCAGAAAGAAGTTTCTCAGAAAGCTTCTTTCACGTTTTGAACGGATGAAATTTCCTTTATCAGCGTAGGCCTCAATGTGATCCAAAGAAGCCCTTCTCAGTTTCCCCAAAGACAGTGTTAATGGACTGCTCCACGAAACATAAGTGTAACTCTGTGAGATGAATTCACACATCACCAAGAAGTTTCTAAGAAAGCTTCTTTCTAGTTTTCATCTGTGGAATTTCCTTTGTCACTGTAATGTTCATTGCGCTATGAAGTATCTAATTGCAGATTTCCAGAAAACTGTGCTAACAAACTGATCACTGAAGAGAAACGTGTAACTCTGTGAGTTGCATTCACACATGGCAATGCAGTTTCTCAGAAAGCTTCTCTTAGTTATTATGTGAGGATATTTCCTTTATCACCATGGGCCCAATAGGCTCCCAAATATCACTTTGCAGATTCCACAAAAGTGTTAGCAAACTGCTTCTTGAGGCAGAGGTTGTAACTCTGTGAGATGAACTCACAGATCAGAAAGAAGTTTCTCAGAAAGCTTCTTTCACGTTTTGAACGGATGAAATTTCCTTTATCAGCGTAGGCCTCAATGTGATCCAAAGAAGCCCTTCTCAGTTTCCCCAAAGACAGTGTTAATGGACTGCTCCACGAAACATAAGTGTAACTCTGTGAGATGAATTCACACATCACCAAGAAGTTTCTAAGAAAGCTTCTTTCTAGTTTTCATCTGTGGAATTTCCTTTGTCACTGTAATGTTCATTGCGCTATGAAGTATCTAATTGCAGATTTCCAGAAAACTGTGCTAACAAACTGATCACTGAAGAGAAACGTGTAACTCTGTGAGTTGCATTCACACATGGCAATGCAGTTTCTCAGAAAGCTTCTTTAGTTATTATGTGAGGATATTCCTTTATCACCATGGGCCCCAATAGGCTCCCAAATATCACTTTGCAGATTCCAAAAAGTGTTAGCAAACTGCTTCTTGAGGCAGAGGTTGTAACTCTGTGAGATGAACTCACAGATCAGAAAGAAGTTTCTCAGAAAGCTTCTTTCACGTTTTGAACGGATGAAATTTCCTTTATCAGCGTAGGCCTCAATGTGATCCAAAGAAGCCCTTCTCAGTTTCCCCAAAGACAGTGTTAATGGACTGCTCCACGAAACATAAGTGTAACTCTGTGAGATGAATTCACACATCACCAAGAAGTTTCTAAGAAAGCTTCTTTCTAGTTTTCATCTGTGGAATTTCCTTTGTCACTGTAATGTTCATTGCGCTATGAAGTATCTAATTGCAGATTTCCAGAAAACTGTGCTAACAAACTGATCACTGAAGAGAAACGTGTAACTCTGTGAGTTGCATTCACACATGGCAATGCAGTTTCTCAGAAAGCTTCTCTTAGTTATTATGTGAGGATATTTCCTTTATCACCATGGGCCCCAATAGGCTCCCAAATATCACTTTGCAGATTCCAAAAAAGTGTTAGCAAACTGCTTCTTAAGGCAGAGGTTGTAACTCTGTGAGATGAACTCACAGATCAGAAAGAAGTTTCTCAGAAAGCTTCTTTCACGTTTTGAACGGATGAAATTTCCTTTATCAGCGTAGGCCTCAATGTGATCCAAAGAAGCCCTTCTCAGATTCCCCAAAGACAGTGTTAATGGACTGCTCCACGAAACATAAGTGTAACTCTGTGAGATGAATTCACACATCACCAAGAAGTTTCTAAGAAAGCTTCTTTCTAGTTTTCATCTGTGGATTTCCTTTGTCACTGTAATGTTCATTGCGCTGTGAAGTATCTAATTGCAGATTTCCAGAAAACTGTGCTAACAAACTGATCACTGAAGAGAAACGTGTAACTCTGTGAGTTGCATTCACACATGGCAATGCAGTTTCTCAGAAAGCTTCTCTTTAGTTATTATGTGAGGATAATTCCTTTATCACCATGGGCCCCAATAGGCTCCCAAATATCACTTTGCAGATTCCAAAAAGTGTTAGCAAACTGCTTCTTGAGGCAGAGGTTGTAACTCTGTGAGATGAACTCACAGATCAGAAAGAAGTTTCTCAGAAAGCTTCTTTCACGTTTTGAACGGATGAAATTTCCTTTATCAGCGTAGGCCTCAATGTGATCCAAAGAAGCCCTTCTCAGTTTCCCCAAAGACAGTGTTAATGGACTGCTCCACGAAACATAAGTGTAACTCTGTGAGATGAATTCACACATCACCAAGAAGTTTCTAAGAAAGCTTCTTTCTAGTTTTCATCTGTGGAATTTCCTTTGTCACTGTAATGTTCATTGCGCTATGAAGTATCTAATTGCAGATTTCCAGAAAACTGTGCTAACAAACTGATCACTGAAGAGAAACGTGTAACTCTGTGAGTTGCATTCACACATGGCAATGCAGTTTCTCAGAAAGCTTCTCTTAGTTATTATGTGAGGATATTCCTTTATCACCATGGGCCTCAATAGGCTCCCAAATATCACTTTGCAGATTCCACAAAAAGTGTTAGCAAACTGCTTCTTGAGGCAGAGGTTGTAACTCTGTGAGATGAACTCACAGATCAGAAAGAAGTTTCTCAGAAAGCTTCTTTCACGTTTTGAACGGATGAAATTTCCTTTATCAGCGTAGGCCTCAATGTGATCCAAAGAAGCCCTTCTCAGTTTCCCCAAAGACAGTGTTAATGGACTGCTCCACGAAACATAAGTGTAACTCTGTGAGATGAATTCACACATCACCAAGAAGTTTCTAAGAAAGCTTCTTTCTAGTTTTCATCTGTGGAATTTCCTTTGTCACTGTAATGTTCATTGCGCTATGAAGTATCTAATTGCAGATTTCCAGAAAACTGTGCTAACAAACTGATCACTGAAGAGAAACGTGTAACTCTGTGAGTTGCATTCACACATGGCAATGCAGTTTCTCAAAAGCTTCTCTTAGTTATTATGTGAGGATATTCCTTTATCACCATGGGCCTAATAGGCTCCCAAATATCACTTTGCAGATTCCACAAAAAGTGTTAGCAAACTGCTTCTTGAGGCAGAGGTTGTAACTCTGTGAGATGAACTCACAGATCAGAAAGAAGTTTCTCAGAAAGCTTCTTTCACGTTTTGAACGGATGAAATTTCCTTTATCAGCGTAGGCCTCAATGTGATCCAAAGAAGCCCTTCTCAGTTTCCCCAAAGACAGTGTTAATGGACTGCTCCACGAAACATAAGTGTAACTCTGTGAGATGAATTCACACATCACCAAGAAGTTTCTAAGAAAGCTTCTTTCTAGTTTTCATCTGTGGAATTTCCTTTGTCACTGTAATGTTCATTGCGCTATGAAGTATCTAATTGCAGATTTCCAGAAAACTGTGCTAACAAACTGATCACTGAAGAGAAACGTGTAACTCTGTGAGTTGCATTCACACATGGCAATGCAGTTTCTCAGAAAGCTTTCTTTAGTTATTATGTGAGGATATTCTTTATCACCATGGGCCCAATAGGCTCCCAAATATCACTTTGCAGATTCCACAAAAAGTGTTAGCAAACTGCTTCTTGAGGCAGAGGTTGTAACTCTGTGAGATGAACTCACAGATCAGAAAGAAGTTTCTCAGAAAGCTTCTTTCACGTTTTGAACGGATGAAATTTCCTTTATCAGCGTAGGCCTCAATGTGATCCAAAGAAGCCCTTCTCAGATTCCCCAAAGACAGTGTTAATGGACTGCTCCACGAAACATAAGTGTAACTCTGTGAGATGAATTCACACATCACCAAGAAGTTTCTAAGAAAGCTTCTTTCTAGTTTTCATCTGTGGAATTTCCTTTGTCACTGTAATGTTCATTGCGCTGTGATGAAGTATCTAATTGCAGATTTCCAGAAAACTGTGCTAACAAACTGATCACTGAAGAGAAACGTGTAACTCTGTGAGTTGCATTCACACATGGCAATGCAGTTTCTCAGAAAGCTTCTCCTTAGTTATTATGTGAGGATATTCCTTTATCACCATGGGCCTCAATAGGCTCCCAAATATCACTTTGCAGATTCCACCAAAAAAGTGTTAGCAAACTGCTTCTTAAGGCAGAGGTTGTAACTCTGTGAGATGAACTCACAGATCAGAAAGAAGTTTCTCAAAAGCTTCTTTCACGTTTTGAACGGATGAAATTTCCTTTATCAGCGTAGGCCTCAATGTGATCCAAAGAAGCCCTTCTCAGTTTCCCCAAAGACAGTGTTAATGGACTGCTCCACGAAACATAAGTGTAACTCTGTGAGATGAATTCACACATCACCAAGAAGTTTCTAAGAAAGCTTCTTTCTAGTTTTCATCTTGGAATTTCCTTTGTCACTGTAATGTTCATTGCGCGTGAAGTATCTAATTGCAGATTTCCAGAAAACTGTGCTAACAAACTGATCACTGAAGAGAAACGTGTAACTCTGTGAGTTGCATTCACACATGGCAATGCAGTTTCTCAAAGCTTCTCTTAGTTATTATGTGAGGATATTCCTTTATCACCATGGGCCTCAATAGGCTCCCAAATATCACTTTGCAGATTCCACAAAAGAGTGTTAGCAAACTGCTTCTTGAGGCAGAGGTTGTAACTCTGTGAGATGAACTCACAGATCAGAAAGAAGTTTCTCAGAAAGCTTCTTTCACGTTTTGAACGGATGAAATTTCCTATCAGCGTAGGCCTCAATGTGATCCAAAGAAGCCCTTCTCAGTTTCCCCAAAGACAGTGTTAATGGACTGCTCCACGAAACATAAGTGTAACTCTGTGAGATGAATTCACACATCACCAAGAAGTTTCTAAGAAAGCTTCTTTCTAGTTTTCATCTGTGGATATTTCCTTTGTCACTGTAATGTTCATTGCGCTATGAAGTATCTAATTGCAGATTTCCAGAAAACTGTGCTAACAAACTGATCACTGAAGAGAAACGTGTAACTCTGTGAGTTGCATTCACACATGGCAATGCAGTTTCTCAGAAAGCTTCTCTTTAGTTATTATGTGAGGATATTCCTTTATCACCATGGGCCCCAATAGGCTCCCAAATATCACTTTGCAGATTCCACAAAAGGTGTTAGCAAACTGCTTCTTGAGGCAGAGGTTGTAACTCTGTGAGATGAACTCACAGATCAGAAAGAAGTTTCTCAGAAAGCTTCTTTCACGTTTTGAACGGATGAAATTTCCTTTATCAGCGTAGGCCTCAATGTGATCCAAAGAAGCCTTCTCAGATTCCCCAAAGACAGTGTTAATGGACTGCTCCACGAAACATAAGTGTAACTCTGTGAGATGAATTCACACATCACCAAGAAGTTTCTAAGAAAGCTTCTTTCTAGTTTTCATCTGTGGAATTTCCTTTGTCACTGTAATGTTCATTGCGCTGTGAAGTATCTAATTGCAGATTTCCAGAAAACTGTGCTAACAAACTGATCACTGAAGAGAAACGTGTAACTCTGTGAGTTGCATTCACACATGGCAATGCAGTTTCTCAGAAAGCTTCTCTTAGTTATTATGTGAGGATAATTCCTTTATCACCATGGGCCCAATAGGCTCCCAAATATCACTTTGCAGATTCCACAAAAAGTGTTAGCAAACTGCTTCTTGAGGCAGAGGTTGTAACTCTGTGAGATGAACTCACAGATCAGAAAGAAGTTTCTCAGAAAGCTTCTTTCACGTTTTGAACGGATGAAATTTCCTTTGAAGTATAGTGATTGTGATCCAAAGAAGCCCTTCTCAGTTTCCCAAAGACAGTGTTAATGGACTGCTCCACGAAACATAAGTGTAACTCTGTGAGATGAATTCACACATCACCAAGAAGTTTCTAAGAAAGCTTCTTTCTAGTTTTCATCTGTGGAATTTCCTTTGTCACTGTAATGTTCATTGCGCTATGAAGTATCTAATTGCAGATTTCCAGAAAACTGTGCTAACAAACTGATCACTGAAGAGAAACGTGTAACTCTGTGAGTTGCATTCACACATGGCAATGCAGTTTCTCAGAAAGCTTCTCTTTAGTTATTATGTGAGGATATTCCTTTATCACCATGGGCCCCAATAGGCTCCCAAATATCACTTTGCAGATTCCACAAAAGAGTGTTAGCAAACTGCTTCTTTGAGGCAGAGGTTGTAACTCTGTGAGATGAACTCACAGATCAGAAAGAAGTTTCTCAGAAAGCTTCTTTCACGTTTTGAACGGATGAAATTTCCTTTATCAGCGTAGGCCTCAATGTGATCCAAAGAAGCCCTTCTCAGTTCCCCAAAGACAGTGTTAATGGACTGCTCCACGAAACATAAGTGTAACTCTGTGAGATGAATTCACACATCACCAAGAAGTTTCTAAGAAAGCTTCTTTCTAGTTTTCATCTGTGGAAATTTCCTTTGTCACTGTAATGTTCATTGCGCTATGAAGTATCTAATTGCAGATTTCCAGAAAACTGTGCTAACAAACTGATCACTGAAGAGAAACGTGTAACTCTGTGAGTTGCATTCACACATGGCAATGCAGTTTCTCAGAAAGCTTCTCTTAGTTATTATGTGAGGATATTCCTTTATCACCATGGGCCCAATAGGCTCCCAAATATCACTTTGCAGATTCCACAAAAGTGTTAGCAAACTGCTTCTTGAGGCAGAGGTTGTAACTCTGTGAGATGAACTCACAGATCAGAAAGAAGTTTCTCAGAAAGCTTCTTTCACGTTTTGAACGGATGAAATTTCCTTTATCAGCGTAGGCCTCAATGTGATCCAAAGAAGCCCTTCTCAGATTCCCAAAGACAGTGTTAATGGACTGCTCCACGAAACATAAGTGTAACTCTGTGAGATGAATTCACATCACCAAGAAGTTTCTAAGAAAGCTTCTTTCTAGTTTTCATCTGTGGAATTTCCTTTGTCACTGTAATGTTCATTGCGCTATGAAGTATCTAATTGCAGATTTCCAGAAAACTGTGCTAACAAACTGATCACTGAAGAGAAACGTGTAACTCTGTGAGTTGCATTCACACATGGCAATGCAGTTTCTCAAAGCTTCTCTTAGTTATTATGTGAGGATATTTCCTTTATCACCATGGGCCTCAATAGGCTCCCAAATATCACTTTGCAGATTCCACCAAAAAGTGTTAGCAAACTGCTTCTTGAGGCAGAGGTTGTAATCTGTGAGATGAACTCACAGATCAGAAAGAAGTTTCTCAGAAAGCTTCTTTCACGTTTTGAACGGATGAAATTTCCTTATCAGCGTAGGCCTCAATGTGATCCAAAGAAGCCCTTCTCAGTTTCCCAAAGACAGTGTTAATGGACTGCTCCACGAAACATAAGTGTAACTCTGTGAGATGAATTCACACATCACCAAGAAGTTTCTAAGAAAGCTTCTTTCTAGTTTTCATCTGTGGAATTTCCTTTGTCACTGTAATGTTCATTGCGCTATGAAGTATCTAATTGCAGATTTCCAGAAAACTGTGCTAACAAACTGATCACTGAAGAGAAACGTGTAACTCTGTGAGTTGCATTCACACAGGCAATGCAGTTTCTCAGAAAGCTTCTCTTAGTTATTATGTGAGGATTTCCTTTATCACCATGGGCCCAATAGGCTCCCAAATATCACTTTGCAGATTCCACAAAAAGTGTTAGCAAACTGCTTCTTGAGGCAGAGGTTGTAACTCTGTGAGATGAACTCACAGATCAGAAAGAAGTTCTCAGAAAGCTTCTTTCACGTTTTGAACGGATGAAATTTCCTTTATCAGCGTAGGCCTCAATGTGATCCAAAGAAGCCCTTCTCAGATTCCCAAAGACAGTGTTAATGGACTGCTCCACGAAACATAAGTGTAACTCTGTGAGATGAATTCACACATCACCAAGAAGTTTCTAAGAAAGCTTCTTTCTAGTTTTATCTGTGGAATTTCTTTGTCACTGTAATGTTCATTGCGCTGTGAAGTATCTAATTGCAGATTTCCAGAAAACTGTGCTAACAAACTGATCAGAAGAGAAACGTGTAACTCTGTGAGTTGCATTCACACATGGCAATGCAGTTTCTCAGAAAGCTTCTCTTAGTTATTATGTGAGGATATTTCCTTATCACCATGGGCCTCAATAGGCTCCCAAATATCACTTTGCAGATTCCACCAAAAGTGTTAGCAAACTGCTTCTTAAGGCAGAGGTTGTAACTCTGTGAGATGAACTCACAGATCAGAAAGAAGTTTCTCAGAAAGCTTCTTTCACGTTTTGAACGGATGAAATTTCCTTTATCAGCGTAGGCCTCAATGTGATCCAAAGAAGCCCTTCTCAGTTTCCCCAAAGACAGTGTTAATGGACTGCTCCACGAAACATAAGTGTAACTCTGTGAGATGAATTCACACATCACCAAGAAGTTTCTAAGAAAGCTTCTTTCTAGTTTCATCTGTGGAAATTTCCTTTGTCACTGTAATGTTCATTGCGCTATGAAGTATCTAATTGCAGATTTCCAGAAAACTGTGCTAACAAACTGATCACTGAAGAGAAACGTGTAACTCTGTGAGTTGCATTCACACAGGCAATGCAGTTTCTCAGAAAGCTTCTCTTAGTTATTATGTGAGGATATTGCTTTATCACCATGGGCCCAATAGGCTCCCAAATATCATTTGCAGATTCCACAAAAGAGTGTTAGCAAAACTGCTTCTTGAGGCAGAGGTTGTAACTCTGTGAGATGAACTCACAGATCAGAAAGAAGTTTCTCAGAAAGCTTCTTTCACGTTTTGAACGGATGAAATTTCCTTTATCAGCGTAGGCCTCAATGTGATCCAAAGGCCCTTCTCAGATTCCCCAAAGACAGTGTTAATGGACTGCTCACGAAACATAAGTGTAACTCTGTGAGATGAATTCACACATCACCAAGAAGTCTAAGAAAGCTTCTTTCTAGTTTTCATCTGTGGAAATTCCTTGTCACTGTAATGTTCATGCGCTGTGAAGTATCTAATTGCAGATTTCCAGAAAACTGTGCTAACAAACTGATCACTGAAGAGAAAACGTGTAACTGTGAGTTGCATTCACACATGGCAATGCAGTTTCTCAGAAAGCTTCTCCTTAGTTATATGTGAGGATAATTCTTATCACCATGGCCTCAATAGGCTCCCAAATATCACTTTGCAGATTCCACCAAAAAGTGTTAGCAAACTGCTTCTTAAGGCAGAGGTGGTAACTCTGTGAGATGAACTCACAGATCAGAAAGAAGTTTCTCAGAAAGCTTCTTTCACGTTT
>NW_022142996.1:0-11263 GCF_007565055.1 Rhinopithecus roxellana | reverse complement strand
GACATAATAGCTATAATAGATAAAGGTATAAAATATGGACATAATAGATATAATAGATAGGTATAAAATATAGACATAAGAGCTATAGATAAAGGTATTAAATATAGACATAACAGATATAATAGACATAGGTATAAAAAGTAGACAGAATAAATATAATAGATAACGGTATAAAATATAGACATAATAGACATAATAGACTAGGTATAAAATTTAGACAAAATAGATATAATCGATGTAGGTATAAAATATGCATATAATGGATAGAGGCATAAAAACATAGATATAATAGGCATAGGCATAAAATATAGACATAATAGATATAATAGATATAGGTAAAATATAGTCATAATAGATATAGTACATATAGGTATAAAATAGAGACATAATAGATATAATAGATATAGGTATAACATATAGACATAACAGATATAATAAATACAGGTATAAAATACAGATATAATAAATATAGGTATAAAATATAGACATAATGGATATAATAGATGTAGGTATAAAATATAGATATAATAGATATAGGTATAAAATATAGATATAATAGATATAATAGATACAGGAAGAAAATATAGATATAGATATAATTATAAAAAATAAATATAATAGATATAATAGATATAGGGGTAAAAATAGAGATACAATAGATATAGGTAAAATATAGTTTTAATAGATATATGTGTTAAATATAGATATAATAGATACAATAGATATAGGTGTTAAATATAGACATAATAGATATGATAGATATAGGAATTAAATATAGACATAATTGATATAATAGACATAGGTATACAATATAGACATCATAGATAAATAGATAGTTATAAAATATAGACATCATAGATATAATATAAATAGGTATAAAATATAGACATAATAGATGTAGGTATAAAGGATAGACATAATAGATAAAGGAAAAAAATATAGATATAATAGATATAATAGATATAGTTATAAAATATAGATAATAGATATAGGTATAAAATATGGATATAATTATATAGATATAGTTATAAAATATCGATATAATAGATATAGGTATAAAATATCTATATAATGGATATAACAGATGTAGTTATAAAGTATAGATATAATAGATATAGGTATAAAATATAGACATAATATATAATGGTATAAAATATAGACATAATAGATATAATAGATATAGGTATAAAATATAGACATAATTGATAGATATAGGTATAAAATATAGACACAATAGATATAATAGATAGAGGTATAAAACATAGACATAATAGATATAAGAGATATAGGTATAAAATGCAGACATAATACATATAATAGATATAGGTATAAAATAAAGTCATAATAGATATATTAGATTTAGGTATAAAACATAGACGTAATAGATATTTCTAAAATATAGATATGATAGATAAAGTTATAAAATATAGATGTACTAGATATAGGTATAAAATATGGATATAATAGATATAATAGATATACGTATAAAATACAGATATATTTGATATAGTCATAAAATATAGATATAATAGATATAAAAGATATAGGAATAAAATATAGATATAATAGAAATGATTATAAAATATAAATCTAATAGATATAATAGATATGGTATTAAATATAGATATAAGAAATATAGGTATAAAATATAGTTATAATAGATATAGGAATAAAAAAATAGATATAATAGATGTAATAGATAGAGGTATAAAATATAGACATAATAGATATAACCGATATAGTTATAAATATAGACTAATAGATACAATAGATGTAGTTATACAATATAGACCTAATCGACATAATAGCTATAGGTACAAAATATAGACATAATAGATATAACAGATATAGGTAATAAATATAGATAGATTGGATATAATAGATATAGGCATAAAATATACAAATGATAAATATAATAGATAGGTATAAAATATAGGCATAATAGATATAATAGATATAGGTATACAATATAGACATAATAGATATACATAGATATAGGTATAGAACCCAGACATAATAGATACAATAGATATAGACATAATAGATATAAGAGATATTAGAATACAAACACAGACGTAATAGATATAACAGATATAGGTATAAAAATATAGACATATAGATTATAGATGTAGGGTATAACATATATACATCATAGATAACATCTATCTATATACATTACAGACCATAATAGGTATAATAGATTATAAGTATACAACTAACGACATAATGATATAATGGATATCGGTATACCATATAGACAGAATGATATAATATATAGGTTATACAATTAGATATAGATATACTTAGATCTAGGTCTCCACTAGCCCGAATCGATCTAATAGATATAGGTACTAAAAAATATAGAACATCATAGATATAATATATACAGGTATAAAATATAGATATGATAGATATAATAGATATACGTATAAAAAATAGATATAATAGACAACAGGTATAAAATATAGGACATAATAGATATAAGAGAGGTATAAAATAAGACTAATAGTTATGGATATACGTATAAAATATAGACATAATAGATTACAATAGATATAGAGAGATATAATAGATATAGGCATAAAATTTTGACATAATGCATATATAGATATAGTTATAAAATATAGATAAAATAGATATAGGTATAACTATAGACATAATAGTTATAATAGATACAGGTATAAAATATAGACACAAATAGATATAATAATATAGGTATAAAAATACAGACCTAATAGATATAATCGACAATAGGTATAAAATATAGACAATAATATATATAGGTATAAAGTAATAGACATAATCGGTATAGCATATATAGTTTATAAAATATAGCAATAATACATACAGTAGATATAGGTATACAATATAGACTAAGAGATATAATAGATATAGGTATAAAATATAAACATAATAGATATAAGTAATATAGTTATAAAATAGAGACATAATAGATTTGATAGATATAGGTATAAAATATAGACATAATAGATACAATAGACCTAGGGTATAAAATATAGACCTAATAGATATAAGAGATATAGGTATAAAACAGAGTGATAATGGATATAATAGATATACGTATAAAATATAGATATAATTGATATGTCAAAAAATATACATATAATAGATATAATAGACATAGGTATAAAATATAGATGCAATAGATATAATTATAAAATGTATATCTAATAAGACATAATAGATATAGGTATTAAATATGGATCTAAGAAATATAGGTATACATTATAGTTATAATAGATATAGGTATAAAATATAGACATAATAAATAAAGGTATAATATTTAGACATAATAGATATAAGAGATAAAGATGCAAAATATCGACATAAGAGATATAAGAGATATAGGTTATAAAATATAGACCTAAGCAATATAACCGATACAGGTATAAAATATAGACATAATGGATATAATAGATGAAGTATGAAATATAGATATAATAGATATAATGGATATAAGGAAGAAAATATAGACATAATAGTTATAACTGATATAGGTAGAAACAGAGACATAAGTGATATAATAGATATAGGTATAAAATATAAACGTAAGAGATAAAATAGACATAGGTATAAATATAGACATAATAGATATAGGTATAAAACATAGACTAATAGATATAATCGATATAGGTATAAAATATAAACGTAAGAGATAAAATAGATATATGTATAAAATTAGACATAATAGATATAGGTATAAATATAGACATACTAGCTATAAGTAGATATAGGAATGAAATATAGACATAAAACAAATAGGTATAAAATATAGATCTAATTAGATATAGGTATTAAATATAGACATAAATAGATATAATAGATATAGGTATAAAAATAGACAAAATAAATATAGGTATAATTTTTAGACATAATATATATAATAGATATAGGTAAAAAATATAGACATAATAGATATAATAGATATAGGTATAAAATAAAGACATAATACATATAATCGAATATATGTATAAAATATAGACTTATAGATATAATAGATATAAGTAGAAAATTACAGACATAATAGATATAGGTATTGAATATAGACATAATAGATATAGTAGATATAGGTATAAAATATACACATAATAGGATATCATAGATATAGGTATAAAATGTAGACATAATAGATATAATAATATTAGGTAAGATTATACACGTAATAGGTATAGGTATAAAATATATACATAATAGATATAGAGATATAGTTATAAAATAAGACATAATAGTTATAATAGATATAGGTATAAAATAGAGACATGATAGATATAATATATATAATAAAAATATAGACTTAATAGATATCATAGATATAGTTAGAAAATGTAGACTTAATAGATATAATAGTTATCGGTATAAAATCTAGACTTAATAGGTATAATAGATACACGTATAAAATATAGACATAATAGATATACCTATAGATATAAAATATAGACACAATATATAATAGATATATTTATAAATATAGACATAATAGATATAATAGATATAGGTATGAAATATAGACACAATAGATATGATCGATATAGTATAAGATATAGACATAATAGACATAATAGATATACGTATAAAATATAGACATAATAGATATAATAGATATAGGTATAAAATATAGATAAAATAGATATACGTGTAAATATAGATATAATAGATATAATAGATATAGGCATAAAATATAGATATAATAAAATATAGGTATAAAGTATAGATATAATAGTTTAATAGATATAGGTATAAAATATAGATTAATAGATATAGTTATAAAACATAATATAACAGATACAATAGAGATAAGTATAAAATATAGATAAAATTGTTATAGGTATAAAATATAGACATAATAGGTATAATAGATATAGGTATATAATATAGACATAATAGATAATATATATAGGTATAAATATAGTCATAGATATAATAGATGTAGGATAAAATGTAGCTATAATATGTATAGGTATAAAATATAGATATAATAAATGTAATAGATATATTTATAAAATATGATATCAGATTAAAGATATAGGAATAAATATAGACATAATGTATAAAATAGATATAAGTATAATATATAGACATAATACATATAATAGATATAGGTATTAAATACAGACGTAATAGATATAGGTATAAATAAAGACATAATAGATTAAGTATAAATATAGACATAATAGATATAGGTATAAAATATAGACATAATAGACATAATAGATATAGGTATGAAATATAGACATAATATATAATTGATAGTTATAAAATATAAAAATAATAGGTATAAGAGATAGAGGGATAATATAGACATAATAGTTATAATAGATATAGGTATAAAATATAGACATAATATACATAATATTAGGTATAAAATATAGACATAATGGATATAATAGATGAAGGTATGAAATATAGACGTTATAGATATATAGATATAGATATAAATTATAGACATAATATTTATAATTGATATAGGTATAAAACTAGACATAATAGATATATAGATAGAGGTATAAAATATAAACGTAAGAGATAAAATAGATATAGGTATAAAATATAGACTTAATAGATTATAGTTATAAAATATAGACATAATAGATATAGGTACGAATATAGACATAATAGATATAATACATATAGGAATACAATACAGACATAATAGATATAATAGTTATAGATAAAATACAGACATAATAGATATAATAGATATAGGTAAAAATATAGACATAAACATATAATAGATATAGGTATAAAATATAGACATAAATATCACGTATAAAAGATACACATAATAGATATAATAGATATAGTTATAAAATGTAGACATAATAGATAGAGGTATTAAAATATAGCAAATTGATATAATAGATATAGGTATAAAATAGAGACATAATATATATATAGATACAGGTATTAAATATAGACACAATGTATATAGGTATAAAATATAGACCTAAAAGATATAGGTATAACATTTAGACATAATAGATATAGATATAGCCATAAAATATAGAATAATAGATATAATACATATAGGTATAAAATATAGACATCATAGATATAGGTATAAAATGTAGACAAAATTATATTAGATATAGGTATAAAATATTCACAGAATAGATATAATATATATAGGTGTAAAATTAGACATAATAGATATAGATATAAAATATAGACATAATATATATAATGGAGATAGATATAAAATATAGACATAATATATAGTTATGAAATATAGACATAATCGATATAACAGATATAGGTGTAAAATATAGACAATAGATATAGGTATAATATTTAGATATAATAGATATAATAGATACAGGTATAAAATATAGACATAATAGATATAATAGATATAGGTATAAAATATAGACATAATGGATATAATAGATATAGGTATGAAATATAGATATAATAGAGTTATAAAATATAAATATAACAGAAAAAATGATATCGGTATAAAATATATATAAAATAGTTATAGGTAAAAATATAGACATAATAGGTATAACAGATATATGTATATAATATAGACATAATAGATATAATATATATAGGTATAAAATATAGACATAATAGATATAATAGATACAGGAATAAAATGTAGATATAATACATATCAGTATAAAATATAGATATAATGATACAGGTATAAAATATAGACATAATGGATATAATAGATGTAGGTATAAAATATAGATATAATAGATATAGGTATGAAATATAGATATAATAGATATAATAGATAAAACTTTTAAAACATAGATTTAATAGATATAGGTATAATATAGATATAGTACATATAATAGATACAGGAATCAAATATAGATATAATATATATTATACAAATAAAAATAATAGATATAATAGAAATAGGTATAAAATTGAGATAAAATAGATATAGGTATAAAATATAGTTATAATAGATATAGGTATAAAATATCGGTATAATAGTTATAAAAGATATAGGTATTAAATATAGACATAATAGATATAATAGACATAGTTATACAATAAACATCATAGATATAATAGACAGTTTTAAAATATCGACATCATAGACATAAAGATATAGGTATAAAATATAGACATAATAGATATAGATATAAAATATAGACATAATAGATATAATAGAAACAGTTATAAAGTATAGACATAATAGATATAATAGATATAGGTATAAAATAAAGACATAATAGATATAGGTATAAAATACAGACATAATAGATCTAGGTATAATATATAGCCATTATAGATATATCTATAAAATATAGACATAACAGTTATAAAAGATATAGGTATAAAATATAGACATAATAGATATAGCTATAAAATATAACCATAATAAATATAATAGATATAGCTATAAAATTAGACCTAATAGATATAGGTGTAAAATATAGACATTAAGATATAATAGATATAGGTATGAAATACAGACATAACAGATATTATAGATGTAAGTATAAAATATAGACAAGATAGATGTAATAGACATAGGTATAAAATAGAGACATAATAGATATAATTGATATCGGTATAAAATATAGACATAAAAGGTATAATGGATAGGGTATAAAATATATATATAATAGATATAGGTATAAAATGTCGATATAATAGATATAATAGATACACTTATAAATATAGTATAAAAGTATAATGATAAAATATAAATATAATAGATATAACAGATAAAGGAATAAAATATAGATATAATAGATATCGGGAAAAAATATAGATATAGTAGATATAGGTATAAAATATAGATCTAATAGATACAACAGAATAGGTATAAACTATTGACATAATAGATATAGTATATATAGGTATCAAATATAGACATAATAGATACAATAGACATAGGTATACAATACAGACATAATAGATATAACAGATATAGGTATAAAATATAGACATATTAGATATAATAGATATAGGTATAAAATAGACATAATAGATATAATAGATATGGGTGTAAAATTTAGACATAATAGATATACGTATAAAATATAGACAATAGATATAATAGATATAGGTATAAATAAAAGACACAATAGATATAGGTATAAAGTATAGTCATAATAGATATATACATATAGGTATAAATATAGCCATAATAGATATAGGTATAAAATATAGACATAAATTATATAGGTATAATATTTAGACATAATAGATATAATAGATATAGGTATAAAATATAGACATAATAGACATAGGTATAAAATATGGACATGAAAGATATAGGTATAATATTTAGACATAATAGATATAATAGATACATGTATAATATAGACATAATAGATAAAATAGATATATGTTAAGAGATAGACATAATCGATCTAATAGATAGGTATAAATATAGACATAATTGATATAATAGATATAGGTATAAAATAGAGACATAACAGATATAGGTATAAAATATAGACATAATAGATATAATAGATATAAGTATAAATATAGACATTAGATATAATAGATATAGGTATAAAATATAGATATAATAGATATAATAGATATAGGTATAAAATACAGACATAATAGATATAATAGATATAGGTAAAATATAGACATAATAGATATAGGTATAAAATATAGACATAACAGATATAATAGATAGGCATAAAATGTAGACACAAGAGATATAGGAGATATAGATATAAAATATAGATATAATAGATATAATAGATATAGGTATAAAACATAGACATAATAGTTATAATAGATATAGGTATAAATATAGATATAGATATAATGGATATAGTTATCAATATACATATAATAGAAATAGGTATAAATATATACATAATAGATATAATAGATATACGTATCAAATAGAGACGTAATAATTTTAATAGATATTGGTATAAAAATATAGACATAATAGATATAATCCATATAGGTATAAATATAGACATAATAGATAAACATATAAAATATAAATATAAAATAAGTATAGGTCTAAAATATATACATAATAAATATAATAGATATAGTTACAAAATATAGACATAATACATATAGGTATAAAATATAGACATCATAGATGTAATAGGTATACTTATAAAATGTGAACATAATAGATATAGGTATAAAATATAGACACAATATATATAATAGATATCGTTGTAAATATAGACATAATAGATATAGTATAAGATATAGACATAATAGATATAAGATATAGGTATAAATACAGATACAATAGTTATAATAGATATGGGTATAAAATATAGATATAATAGATATTATAGAAATAGGTATAAATATATATATAGATAAAATCGATATAATAAATATTGGCATAAAATACAGATATAATAGATAGAATAATATAGGTATAAAGTATAGATATAATACATAATTAGATACAGTAAAAAAATAGATATATTAGATATAGGTATAAACTATAGACATTGGATATCATAGATAGGTATAAATATAGACAAAACAGATATAATTGTTATAGGTATAAAATATAGACATAATAGATATAGATATAAATATAGACATAATACATATAGGTATAAAATATATACATATTAGATGTAATTATAGGTATAAAATGGATATATAATAGATATAATAGATATAGGTATAAAAGACAGACACAATAGTTATAATAGTTATAGGTATAAAATACAGACATAATAAATATGGACATAAATTATAGACATAATTGATTTATAGATACAGGTATAAATTACAGACATAAGGGATATAATAGATATACGTATAAAATATAGACAATAGATAAAATAGTTATAGGTATAAAATATAGACATAATAGATATACGTATAAAATATAGACAAAATAGATATAGGTATAAAATATAGACATAGATATAATAGATATGTTAAAAATATAAACATAATAGATATAATAGAGATGAGTAAAAAATATAGACGTAATAGATATAATAGATATAGGTGTAAAATATAGACATAGTATATAATTGATATAGGCATAAAATATAGACATAATGGATATAATAGATACAGGTAAAATATAGACATAATAGATATAATAGATATAGGTATAAAATATAGACATAATAGATATAATAGATATAGGTGCAAAATATAGACATAATAGAGATAATAGATATACGAATAAAATTAGACATAATTGAAATATGTAAAAAATATAGACAAAATAGATATAAAAGATATAGGTATAAATATAGACATAATAGATATAATAGATATAGGATAAAAATAGACATAATTGATATAATACTTACAGGTATAAAATAGAGACATAACAGATATAGGTATAAAATATAGACATAATAGATATAATAGATATAGGTATAAAATATAGACATATTAGATATAAGAGATATAGGTAGAAAATATACACAGAGTAGACATAATAGATATAGGAATAAAATATAGATATAATAGATATAGGTATGAAATATAGACAATTGATATAATAGATATAGGTATAATAGATAGACATAATAGATTAATAGATAAATGTAAGATATAGACATAAGCGATATAATAGATATAGGTATTAATTATAGACATAATAGATAATAGATATAGGTTTAAAATACAGACATAATAGATATAATAGATATAGGAATAAAATACAGACATAATTAAAATAGGTATAAAATATAGACAAAATAGATATAATAAAAATGGTATAAAATATAGACATAATAGGTACAATAGATATGTGTATAAGGTATAGACATAATAGATAAAATAAATATAGATATAAAATATAGACAAATAGATATAATAGGTATAGATATATAATATAAACATAATAGATATAATAGAAATATGTATAAGATATAGACATAATAGTTAAAATAGATATAGGTAGAACATATGGACAAAATAGATATAATAGAGGAATAAAATATAGACATAATAGATATAATAGATATAGATATAAATATAGACATAATAGATACAGGTATAAAATATACATATTAGATATAATAGTTATAGGATAAAATATGGACATAATAGAAATAATAGATATAGGTATAAAATATAGACATAATAGATATAATAGATACAGATATACAATATAGACATAATAGATATAGGTACAAAATATAGAAATAAGAGATATAATAGATAAGGGTATAAAATATAGATATAATAGATATAATACAGAGAGGTATAAAATATAGACATAATGGATATAGAGATATAGGTATAAAATATAGACGTAATAGAGATAATCGGTATAGGTATAAAACATAGACATAATAGA